>NW_017216510.1:0-13146 GCF_001704415.2 Capra hircus
ATCCAGAAAAGTTCCGACATACCCGTCTCAACTCGAGAGGAAGCATGAGAGTCCCGCCCACATCCAGAGGAGCCCGTTTCCGCTTCTAGCTCGAAATGAGGGGTCCTTTCCCTGCGTGGTCGGGAAAGATTTCCCGGGCGTTCCCGTCGCATCTCAAGAGGAGGCGCTCTCCACAGGAAAGGCGAGAGGGACTCCAGGGTCGTGCCACCATTCCCAGAGTCCCCCAGATTTCTCAGTCCATTCCAGGGAAACCTGTTTTCCCTGCACTGCCTCGACTTTCAAGCCGACGATCGACCTACACCACGGTGGCACGAGGGACAGCCCTGTTGGAAAGCCTCGAGGTAAAGCCTCGTGGGAAAGCCTCGAGGGAAAGCCACAGATCCCTTGATCCACGCAAAGGGAAGCGTGACACTGCGGCTACAGCTCGGGAGGAAAGCCCACGTGCATGCCCCCACTCGAGACGAGGACTGACTCCCCTGGGAGACTCCAGAAGTCCCCCAAGACCCATGTCAGCACTGCAGAGGAATTCTCAGGTTCCGGCACCGACTCCACACAAGGTCTTAGGTCCCGGCATCAAGGGGAGAGGAATCCCGAGAGGCACCCGAGCACCTCGCATGGGGACTGGCCTTTCCTGAGGCCACCAGAGCGGGTCCCTGAGGTCCCCGTCGTAAGTCGAGACCACCTGCCGCAACTCGAGAAAATCCAGGAGGTTCTCCCCTCCAGGCGAGATGAGGCCAATTTTCGCTGAGGGGGCTCGAGGCTAATCACATCTAACCTCTGGAACTTCGAAAGGGTCCTTCACACCCTTGCTGCAACTCAAGAAGTTCCCCGACATACCCGTCTCCACTGGAGAGGAAGAACGAGAGTCCCGCTCACATACAAAGGAGCGCCGATTCCGCCTCCTAGCTCGACAGGAGGGATCCTTTCCCTGCGTGGTCGGGAATGAATTCCCTGTGTTCCCCTTGCATCCCAAGTGGAGGCGCTCTCCACAGGAGAGGCGAGAGGAACTCCAGGGTGGTGCCACCATTCCCAGAGTCCCCCAGATGTCTCAGTCCATTCCAGGGACACCTGTTTTCCCTGCTCTGCCTCAACTTTCAAGCCGAGGATCGACTCACAACACGGTGGCACCTGGGACAGCCCTGTGGGAAAGCCACGTGGGAAAGTCGCATGGGAAAGCCTCGAGGGAAAGCCACAGATCCCTTGATCCACGCGAAGGGAAGCGTGACACTGCTGTTACAGCTCGGGAGGAAAGCGCACGTGCATGCCCCCACTCGAGCCGAGGACTGACTCCCCTGGGGAGACTCCAGTAGTACCCCAAGATCCATGTCAGCACTGCAGAGGAATTCTCAGGTTCCGGCACCGACTCCACACAAGGTCTTAGGCCCCGGCATCGACGGGAGAGGAATCCGGAGAGGCCCGCGAGCAACTCGCATGGGCACTGGCCTTTCCTGAGGCCACCAGAACGGGTCCCTGAGGTCTCCGTCGTAAGTCGAGACCACCTGCCACAACTCGTGAAAATCCAGGAGGTTCTCCCCTCCAGGGGAGATGAGGACCATTTCCGCTGAGGCGTCTCGAGGCTAATCACACCTAACCTCTGGAACTTCCAAAGGGTCCTTCACACCCTTTCTGCAACTCAAGAAGTTCCCCGACATACCCGTCTCCACTCGAGAGGAAGCACGAGAGTCCCGCCCACATCCAGAGGAGCCCCGTTTCCGCCTGATAGCTCGAGAGGTGGAATCCTTTCCCTGCGTGATCGGCAAAGAATTCCAAGCGTTCCATCGCATCTCAAGAGGAGGCGCTCTCCACAGGAAAGGCGAGAGGAACTCCAGGGTCGTGCCACCATTCCCAGAGTCCCCCAGATGTCTCAGTCCATTCCAGGGAAACCTGTTTTCCCTGCACTGCCCCGACTTTCAAGCCGACGATCGAACTACACCACGGTGGCACGTGGGACAGCCCTGTGGGAAAGCCTCGTGGGAAAGCCTCGAGGGAAAGCCACAGATCCCTTGATCCACGCGAAGGGAAGCGTGACACTGCTGCTACAGCTCGGGAGGAAAGCGCACTTGCATGCCCCCACTCGAGACGAGGACTGACTACCCTGGGGAGACTCCAGAAGTACCCCAAGATCCATGTCGGCACTGGAGAGGAATCCTCAGGTTCCGGCACCCACTCCACACAAGATCTTAGGCCCCGGCATTGACGGGAGAGGAATCCCGAGAGGCCCCCGAGCAACTCGCATGGGGACTGGCCTTTCCTGAGGCCACCAAGCGGGTGCCTGAGATTCCTGTCGAAAGTCGAGAGAACCTGCCGCAACTCGAGAAAATCCAGGAGGTTCTCCCCTCCAGGCGAGATGAGGCCCATTTCCGCTGAGGCATCTCGAGGCTAATCACACCTAACCTATGGAACTTCGAAAGGGTCCTTCACACCCTTGCCGCAACTCAAGAAGTTCCCCGACATACCCGTCTCCACTCGAGAGGAAGCACGAGAGTCCCGCCCACATCCAGAGGAGCCCCGTTTCCGCCTCCTAGCTCGAGAGGAGGGATCCTTTCCCTGTGTGGTCGGGAAAGAATTCCGGAGTTCCCTTCGCATCTCAAGAAGAGGCGCTCTCCACAGGAAAGGCGAAAGGAACTCCAGGGTCGTGCCACCATTCCCAGAGTCCCCCAGAAGTCTCAGTCCATTCCAGGGAAACCTGTTTTCCTGCACTGCCTCGACTTTCAAGCTCACGATCGACCTACCCCACGGTGGCACGTGGGACAGCCCTGTTGGAAAGCCTCGAGGTAAAGCCTCGTGGGAAAGCCTCGAGGGAAAGACACAGATCCCTTGATCCTCGCAAAGGGAAGCGTGACACTGCGGCTACAGCTCGGGAGGAAAGCCCACGTGCATGCCCCCACTCGAGACGAGGACTGACTCCCCTGGGGAGACTCCAGAAGTCCCCCAAGACCCATGTCATACGGGAGAGGAATCCTCAGGTTCCGGCACCAAATCCACACAAGGTCTTAGTCCACGGCATCGACAGGAGAGGAATCCCGAGAGGCCCCCGAGCAACTCGCATGTGGACTGGCCTTTTCTGAGGCCACCAGAGCGGGTCCCTGAGGTCCCCGTCGTAAGTCCAGAGCACCTGCCGCCACTCGAGAAAATCCAGGAGGTTCTCCCCTCCATTCTAGATGAGGCCCATTTCCGGTGAGGCGTCTCGAGGCTAATCACACCTAACTTCTGGAACTTCCAAAGGGTCCTTCACACCCTTGCTGCAACTCAAGAAGTTCCGGGACATACCCGTCTCCACTCGAGAGAAAGCACGATTGTCCCGCCCACATCCAGAGGAGCCCCGTTTCCGCCTCCTAGCTCGAGAGGAGGTATCCTTTCCCTGCGTGGTCGGGAAAGAATTTCCGGCGTTCCCGTTGCATCTCAAGAGGAGCCGCTCACCACAGGAAAGGCGAGAGGAACTCCAGGGTCGTGCCACCATTCCCAGAGTCCCCCAGATGTCTCAGTCCATTCCAGGGAAAACTGTTTTCCCTGCGCTGCCTCGACTTTCAAGCCGAAGATGCATTCACACCACGGTGGCACATGGGACAGCCCTGTGGGAAAGCCTCGTGGGAAAGCCTCGTGGGAAAGCGTCGAGGGAAAGCCACAGATCCCTTGATCCACGCGATGGGAAGCGTGACACTGCTGCTACAGCTCGGGAGGAAAGCGCACGTGCATGCCCCCACTCGAGACGAGGACTGACTCCCCTGGGGAGATTCCAGAAGTACCCCAAGATCCATGTCAGCACTGGAGAGGAATCCTCAGGTTCTGGCACCGAATTCACAAAAGGTCTTAGGCCACGGCATCGACGGGAGAGGAATACCGAGAGGCCCCCGAGCAACTCCATGGGGACTGTCCTTTCCTGAGGCCACCAGAGCGGGTCCCTGAGGTACCCGTCTTAAGTCGAGAGCACATGCCGAAACTCGAGAAAATCCAGGAGGTTCTCCCCTCCAGGCGAGATGAGGCCCATTTCCGCTGAGGTGTCTAGAGTCTTATCACACCTAACCTCTGGAACTACCAAAGGGTCCTTCACACCCTTGCTGCAATTCAAAAAGATCCCCGACATACCCGTCTCCACTCGAGAGGAAGCACGAGAGTCCCGCCCACACTCAGAGGAGCCCCGTTTCCGCCTCCTAGCTCGAGAGGAGGGATCCTTTCCCTGCGTGATCGGGAAAGAATTCCCGGCGTTTTCGTCACATCTCAAGGGGAGGTGCTCTCCACAGGAAAGGCGAGAGGAACTCCAGGGTGGTGCCACCATTCCCAGAGTCCCCCAGATTTCTCAGTCCATTCCAGGGAAACCTGTTTTCCCTGCACTGCCTCGACTTTCAATCCGAGGAACGACTCACACCACGGTGGCACGTGGGACAGCCCTGTGGGAATTCCTCATGAAAAAGCATCGTGGGAAAGCCTCCAGATAAAGCCACAGATCCCTGGATCCTCGCGAAGGGAAGCGTGACACTGCTGCTACAGCTCTGGAGGAAAGTGCACATACATGCCCCCAATAGAGATGAGGACTGACTCACCTGGGAGACTCCAGAAGTACCCCAAGAACCATGTAAGCACTGGAGAGTTATTCTCAGGTTCCGGCACCGACTCCACACAAGGTATAAGGCGCCAGCATTGACGGGAGAGGAATTCCGAGATGCCCCCAAACAACTCGCATGGGGACTGGCCTTTCCAGAGGAAACCAGAGCGGGTCCCTGAGGTCCCCATCGTAAGTCGAGAGCACCTGCCGCAACTCGAAAAAATCCTGGAGGTTCTCCCCTCCAGGCGAGATGAGGCCCATTTCCGCTGAGGCGTCTCGAGGCTAATCACACCTAACCTCTGAAACTTCCAAAGGGTCCTTCACACCCTTGCTGCAACTCAAGAAGTTCCCGACATACCCGTCTCCACTCGAGAGGAAGCATGAGAGTCCCGCCCACATCCAGAGGAGCCCGTTTCCGCTTCTAGCTCGAAATGAGGGGTCCTTTCCCTGCGTGGTCGGGAAAGATTTCCCGGCGTTCCCGTCGCATCTCAAGAGGAGGCGCTCTCCACAGGAAAGGCGAGAGGGACTCCAGGGTCGTGCCACCATTCCCAGAGTCCCCCAGATTTCTCAGTCCATTCCAGGGAAACCTGTTTTCCCTGCACTGCCTCGACTTTCAAGCCGACGATCGACCTACACCACGGTGGCACGAGGGACAGCCCTGTTGGAAAGCCTCGAGGTAAAGCCTCGTGGGAAAGCCTCGAGGGAAAGCCACAGATCCCTTGATCCACGCAAAGGGAAGCGTGACACTGCGGCTACAGCTCGGGAGGAAAGCCCACGTGCATGCCCCCACTCGAGACGAGGACTGACTCCCCTGGGGAGACTCCAGAAGTCCCCCAAGACCCATGTCAGCACTGCAGAGGAATTCTCAGGTTCCGGCACCGACTCCACACAAGGTCTTAGGTCCCGGCATCAAGGGGAGAGGAATCCCGAGAGGCACCCGAGCACCTCGCATGGGGACTGGCCTTTCCTGAGGCCACCAGAGCGGGTCCCTGAGGTCCCCGTCGTAAGTCGAGACCACCTGCCGCAACTCGAGAAAATCCAGGAGGTTCTCCCCTCCAGGCGAGATGAGGCCAATTTTCGCTGAGGGGGCTCGAGGCTAATCACATCTAACCTCTGGAACTTCGAAAGGGTCCTTCACACCCTTGCTGCAACTCAAGAAGTTCCCCGACATACCCGTCTCCACTGGAGAGGAAGAACGAGAGTCCCGCTCACATACAAAGGAGCGCCGATTCCGCCTCCTAGCTCGACAGGAGGGATCCTTTCCCTGCGTGGTCGGGAATGAATTCCCTGTGTTCCCCTTGCATCCCAAGTGGAGGCGCTCTCCACAGGAGAGGCGAGAGGAACTCCAGGGTGGTGCCACCATTCCCAGAGTCCCCCAGATGTCTCAGTCCATTCCAGGGACACCTGTTTTCCCTGCTCTGCCTCAACTTTCAAGCCGAGGATCGACTCACAACACGGTGGCACCTGGGACAGCCCTGTGGGAAAGCCACGTGGGAAAGTCGCATGGGAAAGCCTCGAGGGAAAGCCACAGATCCCTTGATCCACGCGAAGGGAAGCGTGACACTGCTGTTACAGCTCGGGAGGAAAGCGCACGTGCATGCCCCCACTCGAGCCGAGGACTGACTCCCCTGGGGAGACTCCAGTAGTACCCCAAGATCCATGTCAGCACTGCAGAGGAATTCTCAGGTTCCGGCACCGACTCCACACAAGGTCTTAGGCCCCGGCATCGACGGGAGAGGAATCCGGAGAGGCCCGCGAGCAACTCGCATGGGCACTGGCCTTTCCTGAGGCCACCAGAACGGGTCCCTGAGGTCTCCGTCGTAAGTCGAGACCACCTGCCACAACTCGTGAAAATCCAGGAGGTTCTCCCCTCCAGGGGAGATGAGGACCATTTCCGCTGAGGCGTCTCGAGGCTAATCACACCTAACCTCTGGAACTTCCAAAGGGTCCTTCACACCCTTTCTGCAACTCAAGAAGTTCCCCGACATACCCGTCTCCACTCGAGAGGAAGCACGAGAGTCCCGCCCACATCCAGAGGAGCCCCGTTTCCGCCTGATAGCTCGAGAGGTGGAATCCTTTCCCTGCGTGATCGGCAAAGAATTCCAAGCGTTCCATCGCATCTCAAGAGGAGGCGCTCTCCACAGGAAAGGCGAGAGGAACTCCAGGGTCGTGCCACCATTCCCAGAGTCCCCCAGATGTCTCAGTCCATTCCAGGGAAACCTGTTTTCCCTGCACTGCCCCGACTTTCAAGCCGACGATCGAACTACACCACGGTGGCACGTGGGACAGCCCTGTGGGAAAGCCTCGTGGGAAAGCCTCGAGGGAAAGCCACAGATCCCTTGATCCACGCGAAGGGAAGCGTGACACTGCTGCTACAGCTCGGGAGGAAAGCGCACTTGCATGCCCCCACTCGAGACGAGGACTGACTACCCTGGGGAGACTCCAGAAGTACCCCAAGATCCATGTCGGCACTGGAGAGGAATCCTCAGGTTCCGGCACCCACTCCACACAAGATCTTAGGCCCCGGCATTGACGGGAGAGGAATCCCGAGAGGCCCCCGAGCAACTCGCATGGGGACTGGCCTTTCCTGAGGCCACCAAGCGGGTGCCTGAGATTCCTGTCGAAAGTCGAGAGAACCTGCCGCAACTCGAGAAAATCCAGGAGGTTCTCCCCTCCAGGCGAGATGAGGCCCATTTCCGCTGAGGCATCTCGAGGCTAATCACACCTAACCTATGGAACTTCGAAAGGGTCCTTCACACCCTTGCCGCAACTCAAGAAGTTCCCCGACATACCCGTCTCCACTCGAGAGGAAGCACGAGAGTCCCGCCCACATCCAGAGGAGCCCCGTTTCCGCCTCCTAGCTCGAGAGGAGGGATCCTTTCCCTGTGTGGTCGGGAAAGAATTCCGGAGTTCCCTTCGCATCTCAAGAAGAGGCGCTCTCCACAGGAAAGGCGAAAGGAACTCCAGGGTCGTGCCACCATTCCCAGAGTCCCCCAGAAGTCTCAGTCCATTCCAGGGAAACCTGTTTTCCTGCACTGCCTCGACTTTCAAGCTCACGATCGACCTACCCCACGGTGGCACGTGGGACAGCCCTGTTGGAAAGCCTCGAGGTAAAGCCTCGTGGGAAAGCCTCGAGGGAAAGACACAGATCCCTTGATCCTCGCAAAGGGAAGCGTGACACTGCGGCTACAGCTCGGGAGGAAAGCCCACGTGCATGCCCCCACTCGAGACGAGGACTGACTCCCCTGGGGAGACTCCAGAAGTCCCCCAAGACCCATGTCATACGGGAGAGGAATCCTCAGGTTCCGGCACCAAATCCACACAAGGTCTTAGTCCACGGCATCGACAGGAGAGGAATCCCGAGAGGCCCCCGAGCAACTCGCATGTGGACTGGCCTTTTCTGAGGCCACCAGAGCGGGTCCCTGAGGTCCCCGTCGTAAGTCCAGAGCACCTGCCGCCACTCGAGAAAATCCAGGAGGTTCTCCCCTCCATTCTAGATGAGGCCCATTTCCGGTGAGGCGTCTCGAGGCTAATCACACCTAACTTCTGGAACTTCCAAAGGGTCCTTCACACCCTTGCTGCAACTCAAGAAGTTCCGGGACATACCCGTCTCCACTCGAGAGAAAGCACGATTGTCCCGCCCACATCCAGAGGAGCCCCGTTTCCGCCTCCTAGCTCGAGAGGAGGTATCCTTTCCCTGCGTGGTCGGGAAAGAATTTCCGGCGTTCCCGTTGCATCTCAAGAGGAGCCGCTCACCACAGGAAAGGCGAGAGGAACTCCAGGGTCGTGCCACCATTCCCAGAGTCCCCCAGATGTCTCAGTCCATTCCAGGGAAAACTGTTTTCCCTGCGCTGCCTCGACTTTCAAGCCGAAGATGCATTCACACCACGGTGGCACATGGGACAGCCCTGTGGGAAAGCCTCGTGGGAAAGCCTCGTGGGAAAGCGTCGAGGGAAAGCCACAGATCCCTTGATCCACGCGATGGGAAGCGTGACACTGCTGCTACAGCTCGGGAGGAAAGCGCACGTGCATGCCCCCACTCGAGACGAGGACTGACTCCCCTGGGGAGATTCCAGAAGTACCCCAAGATCCATGTCAGCACTGGAGAGGAATCCTCAGGTTCTGGCACCGAATTCACAAAAGGTCTTAGGCCACGGCATCGACGGGAGAGGAATACCGAGAGGCCCCCGAGCAACTCCATGGGGACTGTCCTTTCCTGAGGCCACCAGAGCGGGTCCCTGAGGTACCCGTCTTAAGTCGAGAGCACATGCCGAAACTCGAGAAAATCCAGGAGGTTCTCCCCTCCAGGCGAGATGAGGCCCATTTCCGCTGAGGTGTCTAGAGTCTTATCACACCTAACCTCTGGAACTACCAAAGGGTCCTTCACACCCTTGCTGCAATTCAAAAAGATCCCCGACATACCCGTCTCCACTCGAGAGGAAGCACGAGAGTCCCGCCCACACTCAGAGGAGCCCCGTTTCCGCCTCCTAGCTCGAGAGGAGGGATCCTTTCCCTGCGTGATCGGGAAAGAATTCCCGGCGTTTTCGTCACATCTCAAGGGGAGGTGCTCTCCACAGGAAAGGCGAGAGGAACTCCAGGGTGGTGCCACCATTCCCAGAGTCCCCCAGATTTCTCAGTCCATTCCAGGGAAACCTGTTTTCCCTGCACTGCCTCGACTTTCAATCCGAGGAACGACTCACACCACGGTGGCACGTGGGACAGCCCTGTGGGAATTCCTCATGAAAAAGCATCGTGGGAAAGCCTCCAGATAAAGCCACAGATCCCTGGATCCTCGCGAAGGGAAGCGTGACACTGCTGCTACAGCTCTGGAGGAAAGTGCACATACATGCCCCCAATAGAGATGAGGACTGACTCACCTGGGAGACTCCAGAAGTACCCCAAGAACCATGTAAGCACTGGAGAGTTATTCTCAGGTTCCGGCACCGACTCCACACAAGGTATAAGGCGCCAGCATTGACGGGAGAGGAATTCCGAGATGCCCCCAAACAACTCGCATGGGGACTGGCCTTTCCAGAGGAAACCAGAGCGGGTCCCTGAGGTCCCCATCGTAAGTCGAGAGCACCTGCCGCAACTCGAAAAAATCCTGGAGGTTCTCCCCTCCAGGCGAGATGAGGCCCATTTCCGCTGAGGCGTCTCGAGGCTAATCACACCTAACCTCTGAAACTTCCAAAGGGTCCTTCACACCCTTGCTGCAACTCAAGAAGTTCCCGACATACCCGTCTCCACTCGAGAGGAAGCATGAGAGTCCCGCCCACATCCAGAGGAGCCCGTTTCCGCTTCTAGCTCGAAATGAGGGGTCCTTTCCCTGCGTGGTCGGGAAAGATTTCCCGGCGTTCCCGTCGCATCTCAAGAGGAGGCGCTCTCCACAGGAAAGGCGAGAGGGACTCCAGGGTCGTGCCACCATTCCCAGAGTCCCCCAGATTTCTCAGTCCATTCCAGGGAAACCTGTTTTCCCTGCACTGCCTCGACTTTCAAGCCGACGATCGACCTACACCACGGTGGCACGAGGGACAGCCCTGTTGGAAAGCCTCGAGGTAAAGCCTCGTGGGAAAGCCTCGAGGGAAAGCCACAGATCCCTTGATCCACGCAAAGGGAAGCGTGACACTGCGGCTACAGCTCGGGAGGAAAGCCCACGTGCATGCCCCCACTCGAGACGAGGACTGACTCCCCTGGGGAGACTCCAGAAGTCCCCCAAGACCCATGTCAGCACTGCAGAGGAATTCTCAGGTTCCGGCACCGACTCCACACAAGGTCTTAGGTCCCGGCATCAAGGGGAGAGGAATCCCGAGAGGCACCCGAGCACCTCGCATGGGGACTGGCCTTTCCTGAGGCCACCAGAGCGGGTCCCTGAGGTCCCCGTCGTAAGTCGAGACCACCTGCCGCAACTCGAGAAAATCCAGGAGGTTCTCCCCTCCAGGCGAGATGAGGCCAATTTTCGCTGAGGGGGCTCGAGGCTAATCACATCTAACCTCTGGAACTTCGAAAGGGTCCTTCACACCCTTGCTGCAACTCAAGAAGTTCCCCGACATACCCTGTCTCCACTGGAGAGGAAGAACGAGAGTCCCGCTCACATACAAAGGAGCGCCGATTCCGCCTCCTAGCTCGACAGGAGGGATCCTTTCCCTGCGTGGTCGGGAATGAATTCCCTGTGTTCCCCTTGCATCCCAAGTGGAGGCGCTCTCCACAGGAGAGGCGAGAGGAACTCCAGGGTGGTGCCACCATTCCCAGAGTCCCCCAGATGTCTCAGTCCATTCCAGGGACACCTGTTTTCCCTGCTCTGCCTCAACTTTCAAGCCGAGGATCGACTCACAACACGGTGGCACCTGGGACAGCCCTGTGGGAAAGCCACGTGGGAAAGTCGCATGGGAAAGCCTCGAGGGAAAGCCACAGATCCCTTGATCCACGCGAAGGGAAGCGTGACACTGCTGTTACAGCTCGGGAGGAAAGCGCACGTGCATGCCCCCACTCGAGCCGAGGACTGACTCCCCTGGGGAGACTCCAGTAGTACCCCAAGATCCATGTCAGCACTGGCAGAGGAATTCTCAGGTTCCGGCACCGACTCCACACAAGGTCTTAGGCCCCGGCATCGACGGGAGAGGAATCCGGAGAGGCCCGCGAGCAACTCGCATGGGCACTGGCCTTTCCTGAGGCCACCAGAACGGGTCCCTGAGGTCTCCGTCGTAAGTCGAGACCACCTGCCACAACTCGTGAAAATCCAGGAGGTTCTCCCCTCCAGGGGAGATGAGGACCATTTCCGCTGAGGCGTCTCGAGGCTAATCACACCTAAACCTCTGGAACTTCCAAAGGGTCCTTCACACCCTTTCTGCAACTCAAGAAGTTCCCCGACATACCCGTCTCCACTCGAGAGGAAGCACGAGAGTCCCGCCCACATCCAGAGGAGCCCCGTTTCCGCCTGATAGCTCGAGAGGTGGAATCCTTTCCCTGCGTGATCGGCAAAGAATTCCAAGCGTTCCATCGCATCTCAAGAGGAGGCGCTCTCCACAGGAAAGGCGAGAGGAACTCCAGGGTCGTGCCACCATTCCCAGAGTCCCCCAGATGTCTCAGTCCATTCCAGGGAAACCTGTTTTCCCTGCACTGCCCCGACTTTCAAGCCGACGATCGAACTACACCACGGTGGCACGTGGGACAGCCCTGTGGGAAAGCCTCGTGGGAAAGCCTCGAGGGAAAGCCACAGATCCCTTGATCCACGCGATGGGAAGCGTGACACTGCTGCTACAGCTCGGGAGGAAAGCGCACGTGCATGCCCCCATTCAAGACGAGGACTGACTCCCCTGGGGAGACTCAAGAAGTACCCCACGATCCATGTCAGCACTGGAGAGGAATCCTCCGGTTCCGGCACCGACTCCACACAAGGTCTTAGGCCCCGGCATCGAAGGGAGAGGAATCCGGAGAGGCCCCCGAGCAACTCACATGGGGACTGGCCTTTCCTGAGGCCACCAGAGCGGGTCCCTGAGGTCCCCGTCGTAAGTCGAGAGCACCTGCTGCAATTCGAGGAAATCCAGGAGGTTCTCCCCTCCAGGCAAGATGAGGCCCATTTCCGCTGAGGCGTCTCGAGGCTAATCACACCTAACCTCTGGAACTTCCAAAGGGTCCTTCACACCCTTGATGCAACTCAAGAAGTTCCCCGACATACCCGTCTCCACTCGAGAAGGAAGCACGAGAGTCCCGCCCACATCCAGAGGAGCCCGTTTCCGCTTCTGGCTCGAAAGGAGGGGTCCTTTCTCTGCGTGGTCGGGAAAGAATTCCCGGCATTCCCGTCGCAACTCAAGAGGAGGCGCTTTCCACAGGAAAGGCGAGAGGGACTCCAGGGTCGTGCCACCATTCCCAGAGTCCGCCAGATTTCTCAGTCCATTCCAGGGAAACCTGTTTTCCCTGCACTGCCTCGACCTTCAAGCCGAGGATCGACTCACACCACGGTGGCACGTGGGACAGACCTGTGGGAAAGCCTCATGGGAAAGCCTCATGGGAAAGCCTCGAGGGAAAGCCATAGATCGCTTGATCCACGAGAAGGGAAGCGTGACACTGCTGCTACAGCTCGGGAGGAAAGCGCACGTGCCTACCCCCACTCGAGACGAGGACTGACTCCCCAGGGGAGACACCAGAAGCCCCCAAGATCCATGTCAGCACTGGAGAGGAATCCTCAGGTTCCGACACCGACTCCACACAAGGTCTTAGGCCCCGGCATTGACGGGAGAGGAAACCCGAGAGGCCCCCGAGCAACTCGCATGGGGACTGGCCTTTCCTGAGGCCACCAGAGCGGGTCCCTGAGGTCCCCATCGTAAGTCGAGAGCACCTGCCGCCACTCGAGGAAAAACCAGGAGGTTCTCCCCTCCATTCTAGATGAGGCTCATTTCCGATGAGGCGTCTCGAGGCTAATCACACCTAACTCTGGAACTTCCAAAGGGTCCTTCACACCCTTGCTGCAACTCAAGAAGTTCCCTGACATACCCGTCTCCACTTGAGAGGAAGCACGATTGTCCCCGCCCACATCCAGAGGAGCCCCGTTTCCGCGTCCTAGCTCGAAGGAGGATCCTTTCCCTCATGGGGGAAAGAATCTGGCG
>NW_017216511.1:0-33943 GCF_001704415.2 Capra hircus
CACTGTAGATGAATCCTCAGGTTCCGGCACCACTCCAACAAGATCTTAGGCCCCGGCATCCAAGGAGAGAATCCCGAGAGGCCCCCGAGCAACTCGCATGGGACTGGCCTTTCCTGAGGCACCAGAGCGGGTCCCTGAGGTCCCCTTCGTAAGTTTGAGAGCACCTGCCGCAACTCGAGGAAAATCCAGGAGGTTCTCCTCCCAGGCGAGATGAGGCCCATTTACGCAGAGGCGTCTCGGGCTAATCAACACACCTCTGGAACTTCCAAAGGGTCCTTCACACCCTTGCTGCAACTCAAGAAGTTCCCGGACATACTCGTCTCCACTCGAGACGAAGCACGTGAGTCCCGCCTACATCCAGAGGAGCCCTTTTCCGCCTCCTAGCTCGAGAGGGGCGATCCTTTCCCTGCGTGCTCGGGAAAGAATTCCCGGCATTCCCGTCGCATCTCAAGAGCAGGCGCTCTCCACAGGAAAAGAGAGAGGAACTCTAGGGTCGTGCCATCATTCCCAGAGTCCCCAGATGTCTCAGTCCATTACAGTGAAACCTGTTTTCCCTGGACTGCGTCGACTTTCAAGCGAGGATCGACTCACACCACGGTGGCACGTGGGACAGCCCTGTGGGAAAGCCTCGTGGAAAGCCTCGTGGGAAAGCCTCGTGGGAAAGACTCGTGGGAAAGCCTCGAGGGAAAGCCCACAGATCCCTTCATACACCCGAAGGGAAGCGCGACAGCTGCTACAGCTCGGGAGGAAAGCGAACGTGCATGCCCCACTCGAGACGAGGACTGACTCCCATGGGGAGACTCCAGAAGTACCCCAAGATCCATGTCAGCACTGTAGAGAATCCTCAGGTTCCGGCACCAGGTCCAACAAGGTCTTAGGCCCGGCATCGGGAGAGGAATCCCGAGAGGCCCCCGAGCAACTCGCCTGGGGACTGGCCTTTCCTGAGGCCACCAGAGCGGGTCCCTGAGGTCCCCTTCGTAAGTCGAGAGCACCTGCCGCAACTCGAGAAATCCAGGAGGTTCTCCCATCCAGGCGAGATGAGGCCCATTTCGCTGAGGAGTCTGGAGCTAATCACACCTAACCTCTGGAACTTCCAAAGGGTCCTTCACACCCTTGCTGCAACTCAAGAAATTCCCGACATACCCATCTCCACTCGAGAGGAAGCACGAGAGTCCCGCCCACATCCAGAGGAGCCCCGTTTCCGCCTTCCTAGCTCGAGAGGAGGGATCCTTGCCCTGCGTGGTCGGGGAAAGAATTCCCGGCATTTCCGGTCGCATCTCAAGAGGAGGCGCTCTCCACAGGAAAGGCGAGAGGAACTCCAGGGTTGTGCCACCATTCCCAGAGTCCCCCAGATGTCTCAGTCCATTCCAGGGAAACCTGTTTTCCCTGCACTGCCTCGACTTTCAAGCCGAGGATCGACTCACTCCACGGTGGCACGTGGAACAGCCCTGTGGGAAAGACTCGTGGGAAAGCCTCGTGGGAAAGCCTCGAGGGAATGCCACAGATCCCTTGATCCAGGCGAAGGGAAGAGTGACACGGCTGCGCCAGCTAGAGAGGAAAGCTCACGTGCATGCCCCCACTCGAGACGATTACTGACTCCCCTGGGAGACTCCAGAAGGACCCAAAGATCCATGTCAGCACTGGAAAGGAATCCTCAGGTTCCGGCACCGACTCCACACAGGGTCATAGTCCCCGGCATCGACGGGAGAGGAATCCCATGAGGCCCGCAAGCAACTCGCATGGGGACTGGCATTTCCTGAGGCCACCAGAGCGGGTCCCTGTGGTCCCCGTTGTAAGTAGAGAGCACCTGCCCCAACTCGAGAAAATACAGGAGGTTCTCCCCTCCTAGCGGGTTGAGGTCCATTTCCGCTGAGGTGTCTCGAGGCTAATCAACCTGGCCTCTGGAACTTCCAAAGGGTCCTTCACACCCTTGCTGCAACTCAAGAAGTTCCCCGACGTACCCCGTCTTCACTCGAGAGGAAGCACGAGAGTCCTGCCCACATCCAGAGGAGCCCCGTTTCCGCCTCATAGCTCGAGAGGAGGAATCCTTTCCCTGCGTTTTTCGGGGAAAGAATTCCCGGCATGCCGGTCGCATCTCAAGAGGAGGCGCTCTCCACAGGAAACACGAGGGGATCTCCAGGGTCGTGACACCATTCCCTGAGTGCCAGAGATTTCTCAGTCCATTCTCAGGGAAACCTTTTTTCCCTGCACTGCCTCGACTTTCAAGCCGAGGATCCACTCACACCACGGGGGCACGTGGGACAGCCCTGTGTGAAAGCCTTGTGGGAAAGCCACAGATCCCTTGATCCACGCAAAGGGAAGGGTGACACTGCTGCTACAGCTCGGGAGGAAAGCGCACGTGCATGCCCCCACTCGAGACGAGGACTGACTCCCCTGGGGAGACTCTAGAAATACCCCAAGACCATGTCAGCACTGGAGAGGAATCCTCAGGTTCCGGCACGGACTCCACACAAGGTCTTAGGCCCCGTCATTGACGGGAGAGGAATCCCGAAAAGCCCCAGAGCAACTCGCATGGGGACTGGCCTTTCCTGAGGCCACCAGAGCGGGTCCCTGAGGTCCTCGTTGTAAGTCGAGAGCACCTGCCGCACCTCGAGAAAATCCAGGAGGTTCTCCCTTCCAGGCGAGATTAGGCCCATTTCCGCTGAGGCGTCTCGAGGCTAATCACACCTAACCTTTTGACTTTCCAAAGGGTCCTTCACACCCTTGCTGCAACTCAAGAAGTTCCCCAACATACCCGTCTCCACTCGAGAGGAAGCACGAGAGTCCCGTCCTCATCCAAAGGAGCCCCGTTTCCGCCTCATAGCTCGAGAGCAGGGATATTTCCCTGCGTGGTCGGGAAAGAATTCCCGGCGTTCCTGTCGCATCTCAAGAGGAGGCGCTCTGCACAGTAAAGGCGAGAGGAACTCCAGGGTCGTGCCACCCTTCCCAGAGTCCCCCAGATGTCTCAGTCCATTCCAGGGAAACCTGTTTTCCCTGCACTGCCTCGACTTTCAAGCCGAGGATCGACTCTCACCACTGTGGCACGTGGGACAGCCCTGTGGGAAGACCTCGTGGGAAAGCCTCGAGTGAAAGCCACAGATCCCTTGATCCTCGGGAAGGGAAGCGCGACACTGCTGCTACAGCTCGGGAGGAAAGCGCACATGCATGCCTCCCCTCGAGACGAGGACTGACTCCCCTGAGGAGACTCCAGAAGTACCCCAAGATCCATGTCAGCACTGGAGAGAAATCCTAGGGTTCCGGAACCGACTCCACACAAGGCCTTGGCCACGGCATCGACGGGAGAGGAATCCCGAGAGTCCACCGAGCAACTCGCATGGGTCTGCCTTTCCTGAGGCCACCAGAGCGGTCCCTGAGTTCCCCGTCCTAAGTCGAGAGCACCTGCTTCAACTCGAGATAATACAGGAGGTTCTCCCCTGCAGGCGAGATGAGGCCCATTTCCGCTGAGGCGTCTCGAGTCTAAACACACCTAACTTCTGGAACTTCCAAAGGGTCCTTCACACCCTTGCTGCAACTCAAGAAGTTCCCCGACATACCCGTCTCCACTCGAGAGGAAGCACGAGAGTCCTGCCCACATCCAGAGGAGCCCCGTTTCCGCCTCCTAGCTCAAGAGGAGGGATCCTTTCCCTACGTGGTCGGGAAAGAATTCCCGGCGTTCCCGTCACATCTCAAGAGGTGTCACTCTCCACCGGAGAGGGGAGAGGAACTCCAGGGTCGTGCCACCATTCCCAGAGTCCCCCAGATGTCTCAGTCCATTCCAGGGAAACCTGTTTTCCCTGCACTGCCTCGACCTTCAAGCCGAGGATCGACTCACACCACGGTGTCACGTGGGACAGCCCTGTGGCAAAGCCTCGTGGGAAAGCCTCGAGGGAAAGCCACAGATCCCTTGATCCACGCGAAGGGAAGGCTGACTCTGCTGCTACAGCTCGAGAGGAAACCGCACGTTCATGCCCCCACTCGAGACGAGGACTGACTCCCCTGGGGAGACTCCAGAAGTACCCCAAGATCCATGTCAGCACTGGAGAGGAATCCTCAGGTTCCGGCACCTGCTGGGAGCCAGTGTAAGGAATCCCGCCCGTGACAAGGTCATGAGGAAGGAAGCTGACATACGCAAGGCGTGCTCAGACTTCAGGGACCCCTCTGCAAATTCCTAAGCACGTACCCCAACAAAAATCTGCCGGCTTTTGTGCTCTGCTTTTCCACTCTTCTGACATTTTCTGGAAAAAGTCAATTCAGGGCTTTAGTCTTCTGCATTTGAAAGAGTGTTTCAATCCAAAAACCCCTCCGATGGCTTCCTAGCCTGCCTGCAGGACTCTTACTGCTGCGCATGTGATTGTTTGAGGCCTCCTGACCGCAGGAGGCACAGGAAGCTTAAAACATCCTAGGAATGTAGGAGCTTCCGAGGAGTCAAAATCTTTAGAATAGGACTGATTAATGGTTTCATTTTTTGGGTCAATGCTTGCTGCCAAATTTTCATATCCTTTATTTTTAGATATAGTTGGTATATAGAAAAACAAGTAGTAGACCTGGTATTAGCAACATTAGATCTTTGAGTTAAGTACCTTCTTTGTTATATCCCACTGCACCTTTGTTCTATAGAGATGTAACTTTAATGCTTTAAGGAGATGCAGATTAAAAAAAAAAAAACACTTCAGGGGAAACAAAATTAACATTCATTAAGGAAGAGAGCCAAAAAGTGTTAACAAGCCTCTTGGCCAAAAGATAATGTAAATCACCTGAGACCTTTTGTATACAAAATGATATACGGAAAGAATCTGGGTTGCGAACGCTACATAATTTTGTGTTACCCATTGATCTCCGTGTTTTATCAAAAGTATAAAAGGCCTTCTGAACAATAAAGGATGGGGGCCAGTTTCTCGAACTAGTCTCTCGGCCTGGTTTCTTGGGACTCTGGCTCCCTCCATGCCTCTCTCTCTCTCTTCTTCTCTCCCCTTCCCTCTCTCTGCTCTTTACTTTAACTTCAGGCTGAATCTCCATCTGGGGCGCGGAGGCTCGCCAGGTCTACTTACTTGCCCCGGCTGTTAAGACCCGCACGAAAGGGAGCTTAAGGCGAGGCACCCTTAGATATTCAAGCGGGCGCCGGTGGCCCAACGTAGATGGTGCAAATTCCTTGTCTGGAATTTTATTGGCCTTCCGCGTAAACCAAGCTATTCAGCCCTCTTCCTCCGCTTAATCTTCTTACTACACTATAGTTTCTTAATCTAATCTTACATTAATAAACAAACAAGTCTTTCCACGCCAACGCCGTCCACCCTTCGAATTCCCTGGATCCACCGGGGCTGGACCCCGGCAAGTGGTGCCCGGAACTGGCTATTCGAAGGTAGGTTCCTCGGAGCAAAAGCTCCCCCCGGAGCACTCTCTGTTGCTCCCCCCAGAGCACTCTCTGTTGCTCCCCCAGGAGTGACTTAATCACTCCCCCCGGAGTACTTTCGGGTACTCCCCCAGTGTTGAGTGTTCGGGACGGCTAGGACCCCACTCAGGGTGCCGCGGACCCCCCTGTAGGATAGACAGGGTGAGGACGAGTGGGAAGTGTTCAAGGGTTTAAGAGAAACCTGGCGCTCTAGAGGTTGAAAAGAAACCTGCTATCTTAGGGTTTAAAACAAAACCCCCCTTGGCTAAGGTAAAACCTTTTTGTCAAGGCAGACTTTTCTATAACTCTTAATTTTCTGACACGGGTAACAATGACTCAAAACAATGACACCTCTTTATACAAGTAATTTTGTAACTGTTAAACAAAAAAGACAAATTAAAGATTAAAAGGCTAGTGTTACGAGACCAATGTCCTTGGTTTCCAGAAAAGAGATTTAGATACTTGGATAAAGGTAATAAAACAGCTAAAAACTAATTATACTTTGCATGGGCCTGTAAATGCTTTTGCTCTGTAAAATATTATTACAAATGTTCTGGACCCCCGTCATGAGGCTGTTAGTTAGATAGCCTATGGGAGAGACTATAGCAGTGGATTGTAGTGGGTCTCCACCTATTACGCAGATCATATTTTCTGCCATTGGCAAACAAAAGGAGAGAGACTGTACTCTTCCTCCCGAGGAAGGAGGGTGCTTATAGGACGCAGCGGCCGAGCGCCCTGGAGAGCCCCCTCCCCCTCTACACAAACCAAACCTTTAAAAGAGTTGTCTTATTTAAGGCGACCACTGCAACCTCTGCTTGCGCCTCCCCAGGGCTTAAGAACTCCCCACTTTATATCCAAAGCCTCCCAGAACATTGCTTAAGTTTGAAAACGATAGTGACAATATTTTTGAGCAAAAGAGCTTTTAAAACAGAGCTTGCTCCTTGCATAAAATCCCCTCAGGAGGGGCCTCACCCAACAAAAAAAAAAAAAAGAAAAAAGAAAAAGGAAGAAAAACAGGAAAAAAAAAGAAAAATATTCGTAATAAAAAGGACTTTACAAATGCAAAATGTTTATCTTGAGGCCAAATAGAACATTTTTTGCCAAAATGTCTTGTTAAACAGAGATAACAAGCCGTACCAAACAACCCCAGGTAGCTCAGGCCTGGACCTCAGTTCCACCACCTTAATAATAATAGCTCCTGACTCAGATTCCAGTGGCTAGTCCCCTTCCTGAGGACATTGTAAGACTTGTGCTGGGGCATAGCTTGCTTTCTTTTCAAAAAATTTCGGTAGTGTCTTGTGTAGTAAATTCTGATTATACTAAAAAAATTGAAGTTTTGATATCGCCACCTGCTAAAACTGTGCAATTAAAATTAAAAAATAGCACAGCTTTTGCTTTTACCTTATTACCAGACAGAAAAACCAGACAAAAAAAGCCCCAGAGGATCTAGATCTAGCTTTTTGGGTGCAAAAAATTGCAGCTTCTAGGCCTTTAAAAGATTTTTTTAAGATATAAAATGTCATGGCTGTTAGACAATAGACAAGACGTTTCTTACATTGCTGAGAGACTAGCGCAGCTCCTGGCCAACATATACTACTGAAAAGGAGTTGGTGGGATTAGAAAAGGTGGTATGCAGGATAAAAATGCTATAGAGTAAGAGGTGAGAGAGAGTTTAGACCTTGGTGAATAGTGAGCTCCCCGTTGCTGGAAGTATTCAAGCAAAGATTAAATGGTTACTTGTCATCTAAAAGGCTATAGACCAGATTTGGGTTATAAAAAGATCATTAAAAAAGCTTTTCTTGCTTCTTATATTTGGGTCTGCCAAAAGTTTTAAAACTGATAATGTCCTTTTAAAGCTGCTGAGAGATTGTTTACTAACTTTAAATGATTTCCAAAAATTATTAGGTGATATTAATTGGATATGCCCACATTTAAAACTGACTTTTGTAGATTTAAAGCCTTTTGTTTGATTGCTGAAAAATAACAATCATAATCCCAGTTCTAAGAAAAAGTTGACTAGTGTGACACAGTTGGCTTTCGTTAAAGTGAATGAGGCTTTAAATGATCAGTTAATTAAGATTAATATTGCCAAAAAAGGAGATTAAATTATTCTTGCCACAAAATGTATACCTACAGGATGCTTGTGACAAGAAGGCCCATTGGTTCCATCTAATGACCCCCCAAAAAATAGTTTTATCTTATCCCAACTTGGTGGAACAATGGCCTCTGCCTAAGAAAAAATTACTGCCATATTAATTTAAAAGATTAATTCAAGCATACTGATTTATTAAATTGTTTAGTAAAGAGCCATCAAAAATTGTAATTCCATATAACAAAAAACAACTTGATGCTTTTCAAATGTTTGATGATTGGCAGATTGCTATAGGAAATTCTTGTGATCAGATCTTGCATCATTTACCCTCACGTGCTTTGTTAATTCAAAAATTAAAAAAGGAGAAATTAAGTATAGTTTTCCCCCATCAGATTTTACAACATGTTCTCTTTGTAATAAGTTAAATGCTGATTCGTTTGGAACAGCAAAATAAAAAGCCATTGGTAAAGCAAAAAGATCTCCAGATAACAAAAAGATCCCGACCCAGAATTTGCTGCGGGTCGAGGAAGTGTTTATATTTTTTCCACAGGGTGCAGATTCGTCAATTTGGATCCCGGACAGACTGATTCGCCACAAAAGAAAAAGGGAACTTCTCTGCCGCCACCGCCGCGGGAAACAGCCGTGCACCAAAAGCTGCGGGCGGGGCCAGCCTGACTGACGGAACCCAGTGCACCGCACTCGCAGCCCCGTAACAGCGCCAGTGTCAGAGGGCGGGGTGAAGGCCGCTGCTCCCACCGGCAGAAGAGGCAAAAGAAACATCAAGATCCCGGCGGGACTAACAGCTGCTGCAGCGCAAACTCCAACCAGAAAATGACTCTATTTACTCTATTTTGGCTTGTCTATCCTCTCCTTATGTTCTTCTTTTCACCAATGATTCCAGAAAACTTAACGTACCTAATGTAGCGACTTGTGAACCATGGATGTTTTCATCTTGTTTAACTCCTCAAAGTAATGTCTGCTCTTTTGTGGTTTTAAAGATGTCCTGTAACTGTAACAACTTATTGATATGATAATTATGTTCTTGCTGTGTTACAATAACTGTTATTGTTACTATGGCAGCGGTCATTGACTCAACAAGTGTAAATACCCAATATGTTAAAAAATCAAGTTTTAGGTGTTTTGGAACAGCTCAGATATTAGTTTAGACTTAGGGAAACTGCATAACCAGATTCAGACCTTGGAACACCCCGATTAGATTTTACCACCGCAGGAGAAGCCAATGACTTTTTCCACACTTTCTCTAACTTCATTTCTGGAAAGACTATTCTGTCTACTCTTTATAATCTTGCTCCTCGTAATCATTCTTCCCTGTATTGTCTAGATTCTTTGGCAGAGCATTCGGAATCTCGCGACCGAACTGCACCTGATTTTAAACATAAATAATTAATTATTTAAAATAAAAAAGGGTGAGATGCTGGGAGCCAGTGTGAGGAATCCCGCCCGTGACAAGGTCATGAGGAAGGAAGCTGACATACGCAAGGCGTGCTCAGACTTCAGGGATCCCTCTGGAAATTCCTAAGCACGTACCCCAACAAAAATCTGCCGGCTTTTGTGCTCTGCTTTTCCACTCTTCTGACATTTTCTGGAAAAAGTCAAATCAGGGCTTTAGTCTTCTGCATTTGAAAGAGTGTTTCAATCCAAAAACCCCTCCGATGGCTTTCTAGCCTGCCTGCAGGACTCCTACAGCTGCGCATGTGATTGTTTGAGGCCTCCTGACCGCAGGAGGCACAGGAAGCTTAAAACATCCTAGGAATGTAGGAGCTTCCGAGGAGTCAAAATCTTTAGAATAGGACTGATTAATGGTTTCATTTTTTGGGTCAATGCTTGCTGCCAAATTTTCATATCCTTTATTTTTAGATATAGTTGGTATATAGAAAAACAAGTAGTAGACCTGGTATTAGCAACATTAGATCTTTGAGTTAAGTACCTTCTTTGTTATATCCCACTGCACCTTTGTTCTATAGAGATGTAACTTTAATGCTTTAAGGAGATGCAGATTAAAAAAAAAAAAACACTTCAGGGGAAACAAAATTAACATTCATTAAGGAAGAGAGCCAAAAAGTGTTAACAAGCCTCTTGGCCAAAAGATAATGTAAATCACCTGAGACCTTTTGTATACAAAATGATATACGGAAAGAATCTGGGTTGCGAACGCTACATAATTTTGTGTTACCCATTGATCTCCGTGTTTTATCAAAAGTATAAAAGGCCTTCTGAACAATAAAGGATGGGGGCCAGTTTCTCGAACTAGTCTCTCGGCCTGGTTTCTTGGGACTCTGGCTCCCCCCATGTCTCTCTCTCTCTCTTCTTCTCTCCCCTTCCCTCTCTCTGCTCTTTACTTTAACTTCAGGCTGAATCTCCATCTGGGGCGCGGAGGCTCGCCAGGTCTACTTACTTGCCCCGGCTGTTAAGACCCGCACGAAAGGGAGCTTAAGGCGAGGCACCCTTAGATATTCAAGCAGGGCGCCGGTGGCCCAACGTAGATGGTGCAAATTCCTTGTCTGGAATTTTATTGGCCTTCCGCGTAAACCAAGCTATTCAGCCTTCTTCCTCCGCTTAATCTTCTTACTACACTATAGTTTCTTAATCTAATCTTACATTAATAAACAAACAAGTCTTTCCAAGCCAACGCCGTCCACCCTTTGAATTCCCTGGATCCGCCGGGGCTGGACCCCGGCAGGCACCGACTCCACACAAGGTCTTAGGCCCTGGCATCGAAGGGAGAGGAATCCCGAGAGGCCCCCGAGCAACTCGCATGAGGACTGGCCATTCCTGAGGCCACCAGAGCGGGTCCCAGTGGTCCCCATCGTAAGGCGAGAGCACGTACCGCAACTCGAAAAAATCCAGGAGATTCTCCCCTCCAGGGGAGATGAGGCCCATTTCCGCTAAGGCGTCTCGACTCTAAACACACCTAATCTCTGGAATTCCAAAGGATCCTTCACAAACTTGCTGCAACTCAAGAAGTTCCCCAACATACCCGTCTCCACTCGAGAGTAAGCACGAGAGTCCCGGCCACATCCAGAGGAGCCCCGTTTCCGCCTCCAAGTTCGAGAGGAGGGATCCTTTTCCTGCGTGGTCGGGAAAGAATTCCCGGCGTTCCCGTCGCATCTCAAGAGGAGGCACTGTCCACAGGAAAGGCGAGAGGAACTCCAGGGTCGTGCCACCATTCCCAGAGTCCCCCAGATGTCTCAATCCATTCCAGGGAAACCTGTTTTCCCTGCACTGCCTCGACTTTCAAGCCGAGGATCGACTCACACCACGGTGGCACGTGGGACAGCCCTGTGGGAAAGCCTCGTGGGAAAGCCTCGTGGGAAAGCCTCGAGGAAAAGCCACAGATTCCTTGACCACGCAAAGGGAAGGGTGACAATGCTGCTACAGCTCGGGAGGAAAGCACACGTGCATGGCCTCCACTCGAGACGAGGACTGACTCCCCTGGGGATACTCCAGAAGTACCCGAGGATCCACGTCAGCACTGGAGAGGAATCCTCAGGTTCCGGCACCGACTCCAAACAAGGTCTTACGGCCCGGCATCGAAGGGAGAGGAATCCCGAGAGGCCCCCGAGCAACTCGCATGGGGACTGGCCTTTCCTGAGGCCACCAGAGCGGGTCCCTGAGGTCCCCGTCGTTAGTCGAGAGCACCTGCCGCAACTCGAGAAAATCCAGGAGGTTCTCCCTTCCAGGCAAGATTAGGCCCATTTCTGCTAAGGCGATTCGAGGCTAATCACACCTAACCTCTTGAATTTCCAAAGGGTTCTTCACACCCTTGCTGCAACTCAAGAAGTTGCCCGACATACCCGTCTCCACTCGAGAGGAAGCACGACAGTCCCGCCCACTTCCAGAGGAGCCCCGTTTCCGTCTCATAGCTCGAAAGGAGGGATCTTTCCCTGCGTGGTCGGGAAAGAATTCCCGGCGTTCCCGTCGCATCTCAAGAGGAGGCGCTCTCCACAGGAAAGGCAAGAGGAACTCCCGGGTCGTGCCACCATTCCCAGAGTCCCCGAGATGTCTGCGTCCATTCCAGGGAAACCTGTTTTCCCTGCACTGCCTCGACTTTCAAGCCGAGGATCGACTCACACGACGGTGGCACGTGGGACAGCCCTGTGGGAAAGCCTCGTGGGAAAGTCTCGTGGGAAAGCCTCGAGGGAAAGCCACAGATCCCTTGATCCACGCGAAGGGGAGCGTTACACTGCTGCTACAGCTCGGGAGGAAAGCGTACTTGCATACCCACACTCGAGACCAGGACTGACTCCCCTGGGGAGACTACAGAAGTACCCCAGATCCATGTCAGCCCTGGAGAGGAATCCTCAGGTTCCGGAACCGACTCCACACAAGGTCTTAGGTCCCCGGCACCGACGGGAGAGGAATCCCGAGAGGTCGCGTGCAACTTGCATGGGACTGGCCTTTCCTGAGGCCAACAGAGCGGGTTCCTGAGGTCCGCGTCGCAACGCGAGAACACCTGCACCAACTCGAGAAAATGCAGGAGGTTCTCCCCTCCAGGCGAGATGAGGCCCATTTCCGTTGAGGCAACTAGGGGGTAATCACACTTAATCTCTGGAACTTCCAAAGGGTCCTTCACACCCTCGCTGCAACTCAAGAAGTTCCCCGACATACCCACCTCCACTCTAGAGGAATCCGAGAGTCCCGACCATATCCAGAGTGGCCCCGTTTCCGTCTGCTAGCTCGAGAGGAGGGACCCTTTCCCTGCGTGGTCGGGAAAGAATTCCTAGTGTTCCCGTCCCATCTCAAGAGGAGGCGCCCTCCACAGGAAAGACGAGAGGAACTCCAGGATCAGGCCCCATTCCCAGAGTCCCCCTGATTTCTCAGGCCATTCCAGGGAAACCTGTTTTCCCTGCACTGCCTCGACTTTCAACCCGAGGATCGACTCACACCACGGTGGCACGTGGGACAGCTCTGTGGGAAAGCCTCTTGGTAAAGCCTCGTGGGAAAGCCTCGAGGGAAAGCCTCGAGGGAAAGCCACAGATCCCTTGATCCATGCGAAGGGAAGCGTGACACTGCTGCTACAGCTCAGGAGGAAAGCGCACGTGCATGCCCCCACTCGAGACGAGGACTGACTCCCCTTGGGAGATCTTCCAGACGTACCCCAAGATCCATGTCAGCACTGTAGAGGAATCCTCAGGTTCCGGCACTGACTCCACACAAGGTCTTAGGCTCCAGCATCGACGAGAGAGGAAACCCGAGAAGCCCCCGAGAGGCCCCCGAACAACTAGCATGGGGACTGGCCTTTCCTGAGGCCAACAGAGCGGGTCCCTGAGGTCCCCGTCGTAAGTCGAGAGCACCTGCCGCAACTCGAGAAAATCCAGGAGGTTCTCCCCTCCAGGCGAGATGAGGCCCATTTCCGCTGAGGTGTCTCAGGGTAATCACATCTAACCTCTGGCAACTTCCAAAGGGTCTTTCACACCCTTGCTGCAACTCAAGAACTTCCCGAACATACCCGTCTCCACTCGAGAGGAAGCACGAGAGTCCCTCCCACATCTAGAGGAGCCCCGTTTTCGCCTCCTAGCTCGAGAGGAGGGATCCTTTCCCTACGTGTTTGGGAAAGAGTTCCCGGCGTTCCCGTCGAACCTCAAGAGGAGGCGCTCTCCACAGGAAAGGCGAGAGGAACTCCAGGGTCGTGCCACATTCCCAGAGTCCCCCAGATGTCTCAGTCCATTCCAGGGAAACCTGTTTCCCTACACTGCCTCGACTGTTAAGACGAGGATCCAATCACACCACGGTGGAACGAGGGACAGCCCTGTGGGAAAGCCTCGTGTGAAAGTCTTGTAGGAAAGCCTCGAGGGAAAGCCACAGATTCCTTGATCCACGGCGAAGGGAAGCGTGATACTGCTGCTAAGTCTCGGAAGGAAAGAGCACGTGCATGCCCCCACTCGAGATGAGGACTGACACCCCTGGGGAGACTCCAGAAGTACCCGAAGATCCATGTCATCACTGGAGAGGAATCCTTAGGTTCCGGCACCGACTCCACACAAGGTCTTAGGCCCCGGCATCGAGGAGAAGAAATCCCGAGAGGCCCCCGAGCAACTCACATGGGGACTGGCCTTTCCTGAGGCCACCACGAGCGGGTCCCTGAGGTCCCCGTCGTAAGTCGAGAGCACCTGCCGCAACTCGAGAAAATCCAGGAGATTCTCCCCTCCAGGCGAGATGAGGCCCATTTCCCCTGAGGCGACTCGAGGCTATTCACACGTAAACTCTGGAACTTCCAAAGGGTCCTTCACACCCTTGCTGCAACTCAAGAAGTTCTCCAAAATACCCGCCCTACTCGAGAGGAAGCACAATAGTCTGGCCCACATCAAGAGGATCCCCGTTTCCGCCTCCTAGCTCGAGAGGAGGGATGCTTTCCCTGCGAGGTCGGGAAAGAATTCCCAGTGTTCCGTCACATCTCAAGAGGAGGTGCTCTCCACAGGAAAGGAGAGAGGAACTCCAGGGTCGTGCCACCATTCCCAGAGTCCTCCAGATGTCTCAGTCCATTCCAGGGAAATCTGTTTTCCCTGCAATGCCACGACTTTCAGGCGAGGATCGACTCACACCACGGTGGCACGTGGGACAGCCCTGTGGGAAAGCCTCGTGAGAAAGCCTCGTTGGAAAGCCTCGAGGGAAAGCACCTGATCAATTGATCCAAGCGAAAGGAAGCGTGACACTGCTGCTACAGTTCAGGAGGAAAGCGCACGTGCATGCCCCCACTCGAGATGAGGACCTACTCCCCTAGGAAGACTCCAGAAGTACCCTACGATCCATATCAGCACTGGAGAGGAATCCTTCGGCTCCGGACTCCGACTCCTCACAAGGTCTGTGGCCCCGGCATCGAAGGTTGAGGAATCCCGGAGAGGCCCCCGAGCAACTCGCAAGGGGACTGGCCTTTCCTGAGTACACCAGTGCGGGTCCCTGTGGTCTCCATTGTAAGTCGTGAGCACCTGCCGCCACTCGAGAAAATCCAGGAGGTTCTCCCCTCCAGGCGAGATGAGGCCCTTTTCCGCTGAGGCGTCTCGAGGCTAATCGCACCTAATCTCTGGAACTTCCAAAGGGTCCTTCACACCCTTGCTGCAACTGAAGAAGCTCCCCGACATACCCGTCTCCACTCGAGAGGAAGCACGAGAGTTCTGCCCATATCCAGAGGAGACCCATTTCCGCCTCCTAGCTCGAGAGGAGGGATCCTTTCCCTGCGTGGTCGGGAAAGAATTCCCGGCGTTCCCGTCGCATCTCAAGAGTAGGTGCTCTAAACAGGAAAGGCGAGAGGAACTCCAGGGTCGTGCCACCATTCCCAGAGTCCCCCAGATGTCTCAGTCCATTCCAGGGAAACCTGTTTTCCCTGCGCTGCCTCGACTTTCAAGCCGAGGATCGACTCACACCACGGTGGCACGTGGGACAGCCCTGTGGGAAAGCCTCGTGGGAAAGCCTCGTGGGAAAGCCTCGAGGGAAAGCCCCTGATCCCTTGATTCACGGGAAGGGAAGAGTGACACAGCTGCTACAGCTCGGAAAGGAAAGCCCACGTGCATGCCCCAACTCGAGACGAGGACTGACTCCCCTGGGGAGACTCCAGAAGCACCCCAAGATCCATGTCAGCACTGGAGAGGAATCGTCAGATTTCGGCATCGACTCCACACAAGGTCTTAGGCCCCGGCATCGACGGGAGAGGAATCCCGAAAGGCCCCCGAGCAAGTCGCAAGGGGACTGGCCTTTCCTGAGGCCAACAGAGTGGGTCCCTGAGGTCCCCGTCGTAGGTCGAGAGCACCTGCCGCAACTCGAGAAAATCCAGGAGGTTCTCCCCTCCAGGCGAGATGAGGCCCATTTACGCTGAGGCGTCTCGAGGCTAATCACACTTAACCTCTGGAACTTCCAAAGGGTCCTTCACACCCTTGCTGCAACTCAAGAAGTTCCCCGACATACCCGTCTCCACTCGAGAGGAAGCACGAGAGTCCCGCCCACATCCAGAGGAGCCCCGTTTCCGCCTCCTAGCTCGAGAGGAGGAATCCTTACCCTGCGTGGTCGGGAAAGAATTCCCGGCATTCCCGTCGCATCTCAAGAGGAGGCGCTCCCACAGGAAAGGCGAGAGGAACTCCAGGGTCGTGCCACATTGCTAGAGTTCCCCAGATGTCTCAGTCCATTCCAGGGAAACCTGTTTTCCCTGTACTGCCTCGACTTTCAAGCCGAGGATCGAATCACACCACCGTGGCACGTGGGACAGCCCTGTGGGAAAGCCTCGTGGGAAAGCCTCGTGGGAAAGCCTCGAGGGAAAGCCCCTGATCCCTTGATCCACGGGAAGGGAAGAGTGACACAGCTGCTACAGCTCGGAAGGAAAGCGCACGTGCATGCCCCCACTCGAGACGAGGACTGACTCCCCTGAGGAGACTCCAGAAGCACCCCAAGATCCATGTCAGCACTGGAGAGGAAATCGTCAGATTTCGGCATCGACTCCACACAAGGTCTTAGGCCCCGGCATCGACGGGATAGGTATCCCGAGAGGCCCCCGAGCAACTCATATGGGGACTGGCCTTTCCTGAGGCCACCAGAGCGGGTCCCTGAGGTCCCCGTCGTAAGTCGAGAGCACCTGCCGCAACTCGAGAAAATCCAGGAGGTTCTCCCCTCCAGGCGAGATGAGGCCCATTTCAGCTGAGGCCTCTTGAGGCTATTCACACCTAACCTCTGGAACATCCAAAGAGCCCTTCACACCCTTGCTGCAACTCAAGAAGTACCCCGACATACCCATCTCCACTCGAGAGGAAGCACGAGAGTCCCGCCCACATGCCAGAGGAGCCCCGTTTCCGCCTCCTAGCTCGAGAGGAGGGATCCTTTCCCTGCGTGTTCGGGAAAGAATTCCCGGCGTTTCCTTCGCATCTCAAGAGGTGGCGCTCTCCAAAGGAAAGGCAAGAGGAACTCCAGGGTCGTGCCACCATTCCCAGAGTCCCCCAGATGTCTCAGTCCATTCCAGGGAAACCTGTTTTCCCTGCAATGCCTCGACTTTCAAGCCGAGGATCCGACTCACACCACGGTGGGCACGTGGGACAGCCCTGTGGGAAAGCCTCATGGAAAGCCTCGTGGAAGGCCTCGAGGAAAGCCACAGATCCCTTCATCCACGCGAAATGGAAGCGCGACACTGCTGCTACAGCTCGAGAGGAAAACGCACGTGCATGCCCCACTCGAGACGAGGACTAACTCCCCTGGGGAGACTCCAGAAGTACCCCAAGATCCATGTCAGCACTGGAGAGGAATCCTCAGGTTCCGGAACTGGACTCCACACAAGGTCTTAGGCCCCAGCATCGACGGGAGAGGAATCCCGAGAGGCCCCAGAGCAACTCACATGGGGACTGGCCTTTCCTGAGGCCACCAGAGCGGGTCCCTGAGGTCCCCGTCATAAGTCGAGAGCACCTGCCTGCAACCAAGAAAATCCAGGAGGTTTCCCCCTTCAGGCGAGATGAGGCCCATTTCCGCTGAGGCATCTCGAGGCTAATCACACCTAACCTCTGGAACTTCCAACGGGTCCTTCACACCCTTGTTGCAACTCAAGAAGTTCCCCGACATACCCGTCTCCACTCGAGGAGGAAGCACGAGAGTCCCGCCCACATCCAGAGGAGCCCCGTTTCCGCCTCCTAGCTCGAGAGGAGCGATCGTTTCCCTACGTGGTCGGGAAAGAATTCCCAGCGTTCCCATCGCATCTCAAGAGGAGGCGCTCTCCACAGGAAAGGTGAGAGGAAATCCAGGGTCGTGCCACCATTCCCAGAGTCCCCCAGATGTCTCAGTCCATTTCAGGGAAACCTGTTTTCCCTTCACTGCCTCAACTTTCAAGCCGAGGATCGACTCACACCACGGTGGCACGTGGGACAGCCCTGTGGGAAAGCCTCGTGGGAAAGCCTCGAGGGAAAGCCACAGATCCCTTGATGCCACGCGAAGGGAAGCGTGATACTGCTGCTACAGCTCGGGAGGAAAGCGCACGTGCATACCTCCGCTCGAGAAGAGGACTGACTCTCCTGGGGAGACTCCAGAAGTACCCCAAAATACATGTCAGCACTGGAGGGGAAACCTCAGGTTTCGGCCCCGTTACCACATAAGGTCTTAGGCCCCGGCATCGACGGGAAAGGAATCCCGAGAGGCCCTTTAGCAACTCGCATGTGGACTGGCCTTTCCTGTTGCCACCAGAGCGGGTCCATGAGGTCCCTGTCGTAAGTCTAGAGCACCTGCCTCAACTCGAGAAAGTCCAGGTGGTTCTCCCCTCCCAGCGAGATGAGACCCATTTCCGCTGAGCCCTCTGGAGGCTAATCACACCTAACCTCTGGAACTTACAAAGGGTCCGTCACAACCTTGGCTGCAACTCAAGAAGATTCCCCGACATACCCGTCTCCACTCGAGAGGAAGCACGAGAGTAACACAGAGTCCCGCCACATCCAGAGGAGCCCCGTTTCCGCCTCCTAGCTTGAGAGGAGGGATCCTTTTCCCTGCGTGGTCGGGAAAGAATTCCCGGCGTTTCCCGTCGCATCTACAAGAGGAAGGCTGCTCCCACAGGAAAGGCGATGAGGAACTCCAGGGTCGTGCCACCATTCCCAGAGTCCCCCAGATGTCTCAGTCCATTCCAGGGAAACCTGTTTTCCCTGCACTGCCTCGGACTTTCAAGCCGAGGATCGACTCACACCAACGGTGGCACGTGGGACATGCCCTGTGGGAAGGCCTCGTGGGAAAGCCTCGTGGGAAAGCCTCAAGGAAGCCCTGATCCCTTTGATCCACGGGAAGGGAAGAGTGACACAGCTGCTACAGCTCGGAAGGAAAGCGCACGTGCATGCCCCCACTCGAGACGATGGACTGACTCCACTGAGGAGACTCCAGAAGTACCCCAAGATCCATGTCAGCACTGGAGAGGAATCGCTCAGGTTTCGGCATCCGACTCCACACAAGGTCTTAGGCCCCGGCATCGACGGGAGAGGAATCCCCGAAGAGGCCACCGAGCAACTCGCATGGGGACTGGCCTTTCCTGAGGCCACCAGAGCGGGTCCCTGAGGTCCCCGTCGTAAGTCGAGAGCACCTGCCGCAACTCGAGAAAATCCAGGAGGTTCTCCCCTCCAGGCGAGATGAGGCCCATTTCACGCTGAGGCGTCTCGAGGCTAATCACACCTTAACCTCTGGAACTTCCAAAGGGTCCCTTCACACCCTTGCTGCAACTCAAGAAGTTCCCCGACATACCCGTCTCCACTCGAGAGGAAGCACGAGAGTCCCCTGCCCACACCAGAGGAGCCCCTGTTCCGCCTCGCCTAGCTCAAGAGGAGGGATCCTTCCCTACGTGGGTCGGGAAAGAATTCCCGGCGTTCCCGTCAACAGATCTCAATAGAGGTGTCCACTCTCCACCGGAGAGGGAGGAACTTCAGGGTCGTGCCAACCAATTCCAGAGTCCCGCCAAGATGTCCTCAGTCCCATTCCAGGGAAACCGTTTTCCTGCACTGCCTCGACCGTTCCAAGACGAGGATTCGTGACTTCACAACCGACGGTGTCACGGTGGGACAGCCCTGTGGCAAGCCTCGTGGAAGCCTCGAGGGAAAGCCACAGATCCCTTGATGCCAACGCGAAAGGGAAGCCTGACTCTGCTGCTACAGCTCGATGAGGAACCGCACGTTCCAGCCCGCCACTAGAGACGAGGACTGACTCCCCTGGGGAGCTTCCAGAAGTACCCCCAAGATCCCATGTCAGCACTGTGAGAGGAATCCTCAGGTTCCGGCACCTGCTTGGGAGCCGCAGTGGTAAGGAAATCCGGCCCGGTGTACAAGTTCATGAGAAGGAAGCTGACATACGCAAGGCGTGCTCAGACTGTCAAAGGGACGGCCCTCTGCAAATTCCTAAGCACGTACCCCAACAAAAATCTGCCAGCTTTTGGTGCTCTGCTTTTCCATCTTCTTCTTGAACATTTTCTGGAAAAAGTCAATTCAGTGGCTTTAGTTCTTCTGCATTTGAAAGAGTGTTCAATCCAAAAACCCCATCCGATGGCTTCCTAGCCTGCCTGCGGACTCTTACTGCTGCGCATTGTGGATTGTTTGAGGCCTCCTGACCGCAGCGAGGCACATGGAAGCTTTAAAAACATCCTTAGGAATGTAAGGAGCTTTCGCCGAGGAGTCAAAAGTCTTTAGAATAGGACTGATTAAGTGTTTTCCATTTTTTGGGTCAATTGCTTGCTTGGCCAAATTTCATAATCCTTTATTGTTTAGATATAGTTGGTATATAGAAAAACAAGTAGTAAGACCTGGTATTAGCAACATTAGATGCTTTGAGTTAAGTACCCTTCTTTGTGTATATCCCACTGCACCTTGTTCTTAATAGAGATGTAACTTTAATGCTTTTGAAGGAGATGCAGAGTTAAAAAATAAAAAAAACACTTCCAGGGGAAACAAAATAACATTCCATTAAGGAAGAGAGCCAAAAAGTGTTAACAAGCCTCTTGCCAAAAAATAATGTAGAATCCACCTGCAGACCTTTGTAATACCAAAATTGATATACGGAAAATCGGGTTTGGCGAACGCTACCAATAATTTGTGTTATCCCAATTGATCTCCGTGGTTTGATCAAGAAGTATAAAAGGCCTTCTGAACAATAAGGAATGGGGGCCAGTTTCTGCGAATCTAGTCCCTCTTCGCCTGGTTCTTTGGGACTCTGGCCTCCCTCCATGCCTCTCTCTCCTCATCTTTCCTTCTCTCCCGCTTCCCTCTCTCTGCTCTTTATTTAACTTCAGGCCTGAATCTCCATCTGGGGCGCGGAGGCTCGCCAGGTCTACTTACTTGCCCCGGCTGGTTAAGACCCCAACGAAAGGGAGCTTAAGCAGGCACCCTTAGATATTCAAGCGGCGCCGGTGGCCCAACGTAGATGGGCAATTCCTTGTCTGGAATTTTTATTGGCCTTCGCGAAACCAAAGCTAATTCAGCCCTCTTCCTCCGTCTTAATCTTCTTACTACACTATAGTTTTCTTAATCTAATCTTACATTAATAAACAAACAAGTCTTTCCATGCCAACGGCCGGTCCACGCCATTCGAATTCCATTGGATCCACCGGGGCTGGACCCGGCAAGTGGTGCGACCGGAAACTGGCTATTAGAAGTGAGGTTCCTCGAGAAAAGCTCCCCCGCGGACACTCTCCTGTTGCTCCCCCCCAAGCACTCTCTTGTTGCTCCCCCAGGAGTGACTTAAATCGACTCCCCCCGGATACTTTCGAGTACCCGCCCGTGTTGAGTGTTCGGATCGGCTAGGACCCACTCAGGTGCCGCGGACCCCCTGTAGGATAGACAGGGGTGAGGACGAATGTGGGAAGGTGTTTCAAGGGTTTAAGAGAAACCTGGCGCTCTAGAGGTTGAAAAGGAACCTGCTTACCTTAGGGTTAACAAAAACCGTCGCCCCCTTGGCTAGGTAAAAACCTTTTTTGTCAACGCAAGACTTTTCTATAACTCCTTAATTTTCTGACACGAGGTAACAATGACTCAAAACAATGAACACCTTCTTTATATCAAGTAAATTTGTAACTGTTAAACAAAAAAGAACAAAATTAAAGATTAAAAGCTAAGTGTTACGTAGACCAATGTCCTTGGTTTTCCAGAAAAAGAGATTTAGGATACTTGGATAAAGGTTAATAAAACAGATAAAAACTAAATTATACCTTTTGCATGGCCTGTAGAATGCTTTTGCTCTGTAAAATATTATTAAAATGTTTTTCTTGGACCCCCCGTCATGAGGCTTGTAGTTGTAGATAGCCTGATGGGAAGGATGACTATAGCAGTGGATTGGTAGTGCGGTCTCCACCTATTACGCAAAGAGTCATATTTTCTGCCATTGGCCAAACAAAAGGAGAGAGACTGTACTTTTCCTCCCGAGGAAGGAGGGTGCTTATATGACGCAGCGGGCCGAGCGCCCTGGAGAGCCCCCTCCCCCTCTACACAAAGCCAAAACCTTTAAAAAGAGTTTTGTCTTATTTAAGGCGGAACGCACTGCAGACCTCTGCTTGCGCCTCCCCAGGTTAAGAAACTCCCCACTTTAAAAATATCCAAAGCCTCCCAGAACATTGGCTTAAGTTTGAATAACGATAGTGACAATATTTTTGAGCAAAAAGAGCTTTAATAACAGAGCTTGCTCCCTTGCATGAAAATCCCGCTCAGGAGGGGCCTCACCAAGCAAAAAAAAAAAAGAAAAAGAAAAAGGAAGAAAAACAGAAAAAAAAAGGAAAATATTCGTAATAATAAAAGGACTTTAACATAATGCAAAAATGTTTATTCTGAGGCCAAATAGAACATTTTTTGCCAAATATGTCTGTTAAAACAGAGATAAACAACGTTACCAAAACAACCCCAAGGTAGCTCAAGGCCTGACTCATTCCACCCACCTTAAATAATAATAGCTCCTGACTCAGATTTCCAGTGCTAGTCCCCTTCGCTGAGGACAATTGTAAGACTGTGCTGGGCAAATAGCTTGCTTTCTTTTTCAAAAAATTTCGGTAGTATGTCCTTGTGTAGTAAAGTTCTGATTTATAATCTATAAAAAAAAGTTGAAGTTTTGATATCGCCACTGCTAAAAACTGGTGCAATTAAAATTTAAAAAATAAGCACAGCTTTTGCTTTTACCTTTATTAACCAGACAGAAAACCAGACATCAAAAAAAGCCCCAGAGGATCTAGATCTACGCTTTTGTTGGGTGCAGAAAAAATTGCAGGCTTCTAGGCTTTAAAAAGATTTTTTTAAAGATATAAAATGTCATGGCTGTTAGACATAGACAAGACGTTTTCCTTACATTTTGTCTTTTGAGAGACTAAGGCAAGCTCCTGGCCCAACATATACCTACTGAAAAGGAGTTGGTGGAATTAGAAAAAGGTGGTATGAGGATAAAAATGCTATAGGAGTTAAAGGAGGTGAGAGAGAGTTTAGACCTTGGGTGAATAGTGACTCCCCGTTTGCTGGAAGTATTCAAGCAAAGATTAATGGTTACTTGTCATCTTAAAAGGCCTATAGACGCGAGATTTGGGTTATAAAAAGATCATTAAAAAAAGCTTTTCCTGCTTCTTATATTTGGGTCTGCTTGCCAAAAGTTTTTAAAAAACTGATAATGGTCCTTAAATGCTGCTGAGAGATTGTTTTACTAACTTTAAAATGATTTTCCAAAAATTATGTAAGGTGATATTAATTTGGATATGCCCACATTTAAAACGACTTTTGTAGATTTAAAGCCTTTTGTTGATTGCTGAATAAAAATAAACAATCATTAAATCCCAAGTTCTAAAAAAAGTTGACTAGTGTGAACACAGTTGGCTTTTCGTTAAAAAGGTGAATGAGGGCTTTAAATGTATCAGTTAATTTAAGGATTAATATTGTCCAAAAAAGGAGAATTAAATTTAATTCTTTGCCACAAAATGGTATACTACAGGATGCTTGTGACAAGAAGGCCCATTGGTTCCATCTAATGACCCCCCAAAAAATAGTTTTTATCTTATCCCACTTGGCTGGAACAAATGGCCTCTGCCTGAAAAAAAATTTACTGCCATATAATTTAAAAGATTAATTCAAGCATAGAACTGATTTATGTAAATTGTTTAGTAAAGAGCCATCAAAAATTGTAAATTCCATAATTAACAAAAAAACCTTGATGCTTTTCAATGTTTTGATGATTGGCAGATTGCTATACGAAAATTCTTGGTGATCAGATCTTGCATCATTTACCGCTCACGTCTTTTGTTAATTTCAAAAATTTAAAAGGAGAAATGTAAGTATAGTTTTCCCCATCAGAATTTTACAACATGTTCTCTTTGTAAAAGAGTTAAATGCTGAAAATTCGTTTGGAACAGCAAGAATAAAAAGCATTGGTAAGCAAAAAAGATCTCCAGATAACAAAAAGATCCCGACCCAGAAATTTGCTGCGGGTCGAGGAAAAAGTGTTTATGATTGTTTTTTCCACAGGGTGCAGGATTCGTCAATTTGGAATCCCGGTACAGACTGATTCGCCCACATAAAGAAAAAGGGAAGCTTCTCTGCGGCCACCCGCCGCGGGAAAACAGCCGTGCCCAAAAGCTGCGGCGGGGCCAAGCCTGAACTGGACGGAACCCCAGTGCACCGCACTCGCAGTCCCCGTAACAGGCAGTTGTCAGAGGGCCGGGTGAAGGCCGCTGCTCCCGACCGGCAGAAAGAGGCTAAAAAGAAAACATCAAGATCCCCGGCGGGACTAACAGCTTTTGCTGCAGCGGCAAACTCCAACCAGAAAATGAACTCTATTTACTCTAATTTTGGCTTGTCTATCCGCTCTCATTATGTTCCTTCTTTTTTCACCAATGATTCCAAAGAAAACTTGAACGTTACCCTAATTGTAGCGACTTGTGGAACCATGGATGTTGTTCATCTTGTTTAACTCCCTCAAAGTAATGTCTGCTCTTTTGTGGTTTGTAAAAGATGTCCTGTAACTGTAAACAACTTATTGATATGATAATTATGTTCTTGCCTGTGTTTACAATAACTGTTTATTGTTACTGATGGGCAAGCGGGTCATTGACTCACAAGTGTAAAAATACCTCAAATATGTTAAAAAAATTTCAAGTTTTAGGTGTTTTGGAACAGCTCAGATATTAAGTCTTAGACTTAGGGAAAAACTGCAAAATAACGCAGAATTCAGACCTTGGAAACCCCGATTTAGATTTTACGCGACCGCAGGAGAAGCCAATGGACTTTTTCCAACTTTTCTCTAACTCATTTCTGGAAGAGACTATTTCTGTCTAATCTTTATAATCTTTGCTCCTCCGTAATCATTCCTTGACTTCCCTGTTTTAAATTGTCCTAGAATCTTTGGCAAGCAAATTCGGAATATCGCGACCGAACTCACCTATTTTAACCATAAATAATTAATTATTTAAAATAAAAAAAGGTGAGATGCTGGGAACCAGTGTGTAGGAATCCCGCCCGTGACAACGGTCCATGAGGAAAGGAAGCTGACAGTAACGCAAATGGCGTGCTCAGACCATTCAGGGAATCCCCTGGAGAATTCTAAGCAACGTACCCAACGAAAATCTCGGCTTTTGGTGCCTGCGTTTTGCCACCTCTTCTGACATTTTTCTGGAAAAAAGTCAAAATCAGGGCTTTAGTCTTCTGCATTTGAAAGAGTGTTTCAATCCAAAAACCCCCTCCGATGCTTTCTAGCCCTGCCTGCAGGATCCTACAGCGTGCGCAATGTGATTGGTTTGAGCCTCGCTGACGCGCAAGGAGGCACAGGAAGCTTAAAAACATCCTAGGGAATGTAGGGAGCTTCCGAGGAGTCAAAAATCTTAGGAATAGGACTGATTAATGGTTTCCCATTATTTTTGGGTCAAATGCTTGCTGCCAAATTTTCAGTAATCCATTTATTTTTAGATATAGTTGGTATATAGCAAAAACAAGTAGTAGACCTGGTATTGAGCAACATTAAGATCTTTGAGTTAAGTAACCTTCTTTGTTATTATCCCACTGCACCTTTGTTATCTATATGAGATGTAAACTTTGTAATGCTTTAAGTGAGAATGCAGATTAAAAAAAAAAAAACACTTCCTAAGGGAAACAAAATTAACATTCATTTAAGGAAGAGAAGCCAAAAAAGTGTTAACGAAGCCTCATTGGCCAAAACAGGTAAATGTATAATGCACCTGGAGAGCCTTTTGTATACAAAATATATACGAAAGAAATGCTGGGTTGCGAACGTCTATATAATGTTTGTGTTACCCATTGATCTCCGTGTTTTATCAAAAGTAATAACAAGGCCTTCTGACAATAAAAGGAGGGGGCGCAGTTTTCTCGAACTAGTTCTCTTTCGGCCTGGGTTTCTCTTGGACTCTGGCTCCCCCCCATGTTCGTCTCTCTCTCTTCTTTCTCTCCCCCTTCCCTCTCTCTGCTCTTTACTTGTAGACTTCAGGCTGAATTCCCCAATCTGGGGCGCGGAGGCTCGACAGGTCTTACTTACTTTGCCCTCGGCTGTTAAAGACCGCAACGAAAGGGAGCTTAAGCGAAGGCACCTCTTAGATATTCAAGCAGCGCCGGTGTGCCCAACGTAGATGGTGCAAATTCCTGTCTGGAATTTATTGGCCTTGTCCGCGTAAACAAGCTAATTCCAGCTTTCTTCCTCCGCTGTAAGTCTTCCTTACTGACACTATAGTTTTCTAATCTATTATCTTATCATTAATAAAACAAACATAGTCTTTCAAGCCAACGCCGTCCACACCTTTGAATTCCCGTGGATCCGCCGGGGCTGGACCCCCGCAGGCACGACTCCCACACAAGGTCTTAGGCCCTGGCAATCGAAAGGCAGAGGAATCCCGAAGAGCGCCCCTGAGCAACTCGCAATGAGGACTGGGCCATTCTGAGGGCCACCAGAGCGGGTTCCCAGGTGGTCCCCATCGTAAGGCGAGAGCACTGTACCGCAAACTCGAAAAAATCCAGGAGATTCTCTCCCTCCAGGGGAGATGAGGCCCCCATTTCCGCTAAGGCGTCTCCGACCTAAACACACCTAATCTCTGGAATTCCCAAAGGACTCCTTCACAAACTTGCTGGGCAACTCAAGAAAAGTTCCCACAACATACCCGTCTGCCAGCTCGAGAGTAAGACGAGAGTCCCGGCCACATCCAGAGGAGCCCCCGTTTCAGCCTCCAAGTCGCAGAGGAAGGGATCCCTTTTCCGCGTGGTCGGGAAAGAATTCCGGCGGCGTTCCGCGTCCGCATCTAAAGAGGAAAGGCACTGTCCACAGGAAAGGCGAGAGGAACTCCAGGGGTCCCGTGGCCCACACAATTCCCAGAGTCCCCCAAGATGTCTCAATGCCATTCCAGGGAAACCGTGTTTTCCCTGCACTGCCTCGACTTCAAGCCGAGGATCGACTCACACCAAGGTGGCACGCTGGGACAGGCCCCTGTTGGGAAAAGCCTCGTGGGAAAGCCTCGTGGGATAAGGCCTCGAGGAATAAGCCACCCAGAATTCCTTGACCACCGCAAAGGGAAAGGGTGACCATGCCTGGCTTACAGCTCGGGAGGAAAGCACACCAGTGCATGGCCTCCACGTCGAGACGAGTACGACTGAACTCCCCTGGGGAATACTTCCAGAAGTTACCCGAGGATCCACAACGTCGAGCACTGCGAGAGAGAATCCTCAGGTTCCGGCACCGACTCCAAACAAGGGTCGTTACGGCCCACGGCATCGGGTTAAGGAGAGGAAATCGCCGAGAGGCCCCCCGAGCAACTCGCATGGGGGACTGGCCTTTCCTGAGTCCACCAAGACGGGTCCGCTGAGGTCCCCGTCGTTAGGTCCGAGGAAAGCACCTGCCGCAACTCGAGAAAATCCAGGAGGTTCTCCCTTCCAGGCAAGAGTTAGGCCATTTCTGCTAAGGCATTCGAGGCTAATCACCCTAACGCTCTTGGATTTCCCCAAAGCGGTTCTTTTCACACCCTTGCTGCAACTCAAGAAGTTGCCTTCGGACATAATCCCGCTCCACTCGAGAGGAAGCACGACAGTCCCGCCCACTTCCAGAGGAACCCCGTTCCGTCTCATAGCTCGAAAGGAGGGATCCTTCCTGCGTGGTCGGGGAGAGAATTCCCCGGCGTTCCCAGTCGCATCTCAAGAGGAGGCCTTCTCTCACAGGAAAAGGCAAGAGGAACTCCGGTTCGTGCCAAAACCTTAATTTCCAGAGTCCCCGAGATGTCTGCGTCCATTCCAAGGGAAACCTGTTTTTCCCTGCACTGCCTCGACTTTCAAGCCGAGGTATCGATCTCACAAACGGCGGTGGCACGTGGACAGCTGTGGGAAAGCCTCGTGGGAAATCCTCGTGGGAAATGCCTCGAGGGAAAGCCGACAGATCCCTTTGAATCACGCGAGGGGAGCGTTAACTGCTGCTACAGCTCGGGAGGAAAGCGTAAATTGCATACACCACACTCGAGACCGTAGGAACTGACTCCCTGGGGGAGACCTAACAGAAGTCCCGTCAGATCATGTTCACCCTGGAGAGGAATCCTCAGGGTTTTCCCGGAACCGACTCCACACAAGGTCTTAGGTCCCGGCACCTGACGGGAGAAGGAATCCCGAGAGGGTCCGCGTTGCACTTGCATGGGTTTGGCCTCCTGAGGCCGAACAGAGCGGTTCCTGAGGTCCGGCGTCGCATACGCGAAAACAACCTTGCACCAACTCGAGAAAATGCAGGAGGTTCTGCCCTCCAGGCGAAGATGAGGCCCCATTTTCCGTTGAGGCAACTAGGGGGTAATCACACTTAAGTCTCTGGAACTTTCCAAAGGGTCCTTCACACCCTTCGCTGCAACTCAAGAAGTTCCGACATACCACCTCCACTCTAGTAGGAATCCGAGAGTCCCGACCATGATCCAGAGTGGCCCGTTTCCGGTCTGCTAGCTCGAGAGGAGGGACCTTTCCCTGCGTGGGGTCGGGAAAGATTCCTAGTGTTCCCGTCCATCCAAAGAGGAAGGCCGCCCGTCCACAGGAAAAGGACGAGAGGAAACTCCAAGGATCAAGGCCCATCCCAGAGTCCCCCTGATTTCTCAGGCCATTCCAGGGAAACCTGTTTTCCCCTGCAAACTGCCTCGACTTTCAACCGAGGATCGACTCACACCACGGTGGCACGTGGGACAAGGCTCTGTGGGAAAGCCTCTTGGTAAAGCCTCGTGGGGAAAGCCCGAGGGAAAGCCTCGAGGGAAAGCCACAGATCCCGTTGATGTCATGCGAAGGGAAGCGTGAACACTGCGCTACAGCTCAGGAGGAAAGTCGCACCGTGCATGCCCCGCACTCGAATGACGGGACTCTGACTCCCCTTTGGGATCTTCCAGACTAACCCCAAGATCCGATGTCCAAGCACTGTAAGAGGAATCCTCAGGTTCTGGCACTGACCTCCACACAAGGTCTTAGGCTCCAGCATCGGACGAAGAGGAAACCCGAGAAGCCCCCCGAGAGGCCCCCAGAACAACTAGGCATGGGGACTTGCCTTTTCCTGAGGCCAACAGAGGCGGGTCCCTGAAAGGTCCCCGTCGTAAGTCGAGAGCAACCTGCCGCAACTCGAAGAAAATCCCAGGAGGTATCTGTCACCTCCAGGCGAGATGACCATTCCGCTGAGATGTGTCCTCAAGGGTAATCACATCTAACCTCTGCAACTGTCCAAAAGGGTCTTTCACACCCGTTGGCTGCCAACTCAAGAACTTCCCGAGACATCACCCGTCTCCGACTCTGAGAGGAAGCAAAGATGCCCTCCCACATCTAAGAGGGAGCCACGTTTGTCGCCTCCTAGCTGAGAGGAGGGATCCTTTCCCTACGTGTTTGGAAAAGCAGTTTCCGCGGGCGTTTCCCCGTCGAAACCTCAAGAGGAGGCGCTCTCCACAGGAATAGGCGAAGAGGAACTTCCCAGGGTCGTGCCACATTTCCGCAGAGTCCCCCAGATGTCTCAGTCCATTCGCATGGAAACCTGTTCGCTACACTGCCTCGACAGTTAAGACGAGATCCAATCACACCACGGTGTTTGGAAACGAGGGTACAGCCCTGTGGGAAGAGCCTCGGTGTGAAAAGTCTTGTAGGAAAGCCTCGAGGGAAAAGCCACAGATTCCTTGATCCCACGCGAAAGGGAAGCGTTGATACCTGCTTGCTAGTCTCGGAAGGAAAGAGCACGTGCAGCCCCCACTCGAGATGAGGACTGACACCTCCTGGGGAGACTCCAGAAGTAGCCTCGTCGAAGATACCATGTCAATCACTGAGGAAGGATATCCTTAGGTTCGAGGCAACCGGGACTCCACACAGTAGTTGAGTCTATAGGCCCCCGGCAGATCGAGGAGAATGTAGAAAGTCCCGAGAGGCCCCCGAGGCAACTCACATGGGGACTGGCCTTTTCTGAGGCCACCACAGCGGGTACCCCTGAGGTCCCCGTCGTAAGTCGAGAGCACTGCTGCCGCAACTCGAGAAAATTCCAGGAAGATTCTCCCTCCAGGCGAGATGAGGCCCAATTTCCCCTGAGGCGACTACGAGGCTGATTCACAAGACGTAAAACTCTGGAACTTCCAAAAGGGTTCCTTCACACCCTTTGCTGGCAACTCAAGAAGTTGCCCAAAATACCCGGCCCTAGCTCGAGAGGAAGCACTAAATAGTCTGGCCGCACAGTCAAGAGGATCCCCCGTTCCGGCCTCCTAGCTCGAGAATGGAGGGATGCTTTCCCTGCGAAGGATTCCGGGAAAAGAATTCCCCAGTGGTTCCGTCACATCTCAAAGAGGAGCGTGCTCTCCGACAGGAAAGGAGAGAGGAACTTCCAAAGAGGTCGTGCCACCATTCCCCCAGAGTCCTCCCAGAAGTGTCCTCAGTCCATTTCCAGGGAAATCTGTTGTTCCCCTGCAATGCCAGACGCTTTCCAGGGCGAGGATCGACTCACTACCACGGTGGCACGTGGGACAGCCTGTGGGAAAGCCCTCGTGAGCAAAGCCTCAGTTGGAAGGCCTCGAGGGAAAAGCGACCTGAAAATAAAATTGATCAGCGAAAGGAGCGTGACAACTGCTGCTAAAACAGTTTTTTCAGGAGGAAAGCGCACTGTGCAATCGCCCCCACTCAACGAGATTTGAGGACCTACTCCCCTAAGGAAGACTCCAGAAGTAGCGCCTAGATCTCAATATCAGCACTGGAGAGGATCCTGTATCGGGCTTCCGACTCGACTTCCTCACAAGGTCTGTGGGCCCCGGCAATCGAAGGTTTGAGGAATCCGGAGAGGCCGCCGAGCGAAACTCGCAAGGGGGAACTGCCTTGTCCTGGAGTTACACAGATGGCGGGTCCCTGTGGTCTCCATGTAAGTGCGTGAGCACCTGCGCACTAGCGATGAAAATCCAAGGAGGTTCTCGCCCTCCAGGCGATGATGAGGCCCTTTTCCGCTGAGGCGTCTCGAGGCTTAAGTCGCGACCTAATCGTTCTCTGGAACTTCCAAAAGGGTCCTTCACACCCCTTGGCCCAACTGAAAGAAAGCTCCGACATACCCTCTCCACTCGAGAGGAAGCACGAGAGTTCGGCCCATATTCCAGAGGAGAACCCATTTCGCGCCTCCTAGCCTGGAGAGGAGGATCCCTTTCCCTGCGTGGTTCCGGGAAAGAATTCCCGGCTCGTTCCGTCGCATCTCAAGAGTAGGTGCTCTTAAACAGGAAAGTGCGAGAGGAACTCCAAGGGTCCGTGCCACCATTGTCCCAGAGTCCCCCAGTAATGTCTACAGTCCCATTCCAGGGAAACAGTTACTCGACAGAGAGGATTCGAATCACAAAAACCACGTGGCACGTGGACAGCCCTGTGGGAAAGCCTCGTGGGAAAGCAAATCGTGGGAGACTCGAAAAAAGAAGAAGCCCCTGATATAAAATTCACGGGAAGGAAGAGTGACAAGAATGCTACAGGAGAGAGGAAAGAAAGCCCACCGTGCAATGCCCCAACGAGACGAGGACCTGACTCCCATGGGGAGACTCCAGAAGCACCTCCAAGATCCTGTCAGCAGCTGGAGATGGAATCCGTCAGAATTTCGGCAATGCCGACTCACACAAGGTCTTGAGGCCCCAGGCATCGACAGTGAAAGAGGAATCACGAAAAGGCCCCCGAGCAAGTTCGCAATGGAACTGGCCCTTGTTCTGAGGCCGAACAGAGGGGTCCCCGTGAGGTTCCCCGTCGTATGGTCGAGAGCAACCGTGCCAGCAAATCCGAAAAATCCCAGGAGGGTTCTCCCCTCCAGGCGAGATGAGGCCCATTTACGTCGCTGAGGCGTCTCGAGGCTTAAATCCACAACTTAAACCTCTTGGAACTTCCAAAGGGTCCTTCAACACCCCTTGCTGCAACTTCAAGAAGTTCCCCCGACGATACCCGTCTCCACTCGAGAAAGGAAGCACGAAGAGTTCCCGCCCACAGTCCCAGAGGAGCCCCGTTTTCCCCGCCTCCTAGATCGAGAGGATGGAATCCTTACCCTGCGTGGTCGGGAAAGGAATTCCCTGCATTTCCCTGTCGAAATCTCAAAGAAGGAGGCGCTCCACAGGAAGGCAGAGGAACTCCAGGGTCGTGCCAACATTGCTAGAGTTCCCAGATGTCTCAGTCCATTCCAGGGAAACCTTGTTTCCCTGTACTGCCTCGACCTTTCAAGCCGAGGATCGAAATCTATTCATACCAACCGGGCAGCGTGGGACAGCCCTGTGGGAAAAGGCTCGCTCGTGGAAAGCCTCGGGGAAAGCCTCGAGGAAGCGCCCTGATGCCCTGAATCCACCGGAAGGGAAAGAGTGACACAGCTGCTACAGCTCGGAAGGAAAGCGCACAGTGCAATGCCCCCACCTCGAGACGAGGGACTGACTCCCCTGAGGAGACTCCAGAAGCACCCTCAAGATCCAGTGTCAGCACTGGAGGGAAACGTCGAGATTTCGCAATCGACTCCTACAACAAGGGTCTTAAGGCCGCCCCGCCAATCGACGGGATAGGTATCCCGAGAGGCCCCGAGCAACTTCATAAGGGGACTGGCCTTTCCTGAAGCCACCAGAGCGGGTACCCTGAGGCTCCCCGTCGTAAAGTCGAGAGCAACCTGCCGCAACTCGAGAAAAATCCAGGAAAGGTTTTCTCCCTCCAGGCGATAGATTGAGGCCCATTTCAAGCTTGAGGCGATCTTGAGGCTATTCACACCTAAAACCTCCCTGGAACATCCAAAGAGCCCCTTCACATACCCTTCTGGCAAACTCAAGACAGTACCCGTGCCCGCATACCCATCTCCACTCGAGAGGAAAGCACGAGAGTCCCGGCCCACGTATCAAGGAGCCCCGTTTCCCGCCTCCTAGCTTTCGAGAGGAGGAATCCTTTCCGCCTGCGTGTTCGGGAAGAATTCCCGGGCGTTTCCTTCCGCATCTCAAAGAGGTGGCGCTCTCCAAAGGAAAAGGCAAGAGGAACCCAGGGTCGGCCACCATTTCCCAGAGTCCCGCCAGATGTCTCAGTCCCATTCAGCAGGGGAAACCTGGTTTCCCGTGCAATGCCTCGACGTTTCAAGCCCGAGGATCTGACTCACAGAACCAACGGGTGGCACGTGGGACAGCCCTGCTGGGAAAGCCTCATGGAAGCTCGGTGGGAAGGCCTCGAGGGAAAGCCACAAGAATCCCTTCATCCACTGCGAATGGAAGCGCGACACTGCTGCCTACAGCTCGAGAGGAAAACGCACGGTCATTGCCCCCCACTTCGAGACGAGGACTAACTCCCCTGTTGTGGAACTCCAGAATGTACTCCGCATAAGATCCATGTCTCAGCGACTGGAAGGAGGAATTCCTTCAGGTTTCCGGAAACTGCTCCACACAAGGTCTTAGTGCCGCCAGCAATCGACGGGAGAGGAATCCCGAGAAGGCCCCAGAGCAGAACTTCACATTGGGGACTGGCCCTTTTCCTGAGCCACCAGGCGGGGTCCCTGAGGTCCCGTCATAAAGTCCGAGAGCACTGCTGCCAACCCAAGAAAATCAGGAGTTTTCCCCCTTCATGCGAAGAGAGGCCCAAATTTCGCTGGGCATTCGAGGCTAATCACAACCCTAACCTTTTCTGGAAACTTCTAACGGGTTCCTTCACAACCCTTGTTGGCAACTCAAGAAGTTCCCAGACATACCGCGTCTCCACTCGAGAGGCAAGCACGAGAGTCCCACATCCAGAGGGAGCCCCGTTTTCGCCTCCCCTAAGGCTCGAGCAGGAAGCGATCGTTTCCGTACGTGGTCGGGAAAGAATTCCCAGCGTTCCATCCGCAATCTCCAAGAGGAAGGCGCTCTCCACAGGAAAGGTGAAGAGGAAATCCAGGGTTCAGTTGCCACCATTCCCAGAGGTCCCCCCCAGATGTCGTGCAGTCCATTTCAGGGAAAACCTGTTTTTCCCTTCACTGCCTCAACTTTCAAGCCGAGGATCGACTCACCACCACGGTGGCACGTGACAGCCCCTGGTGGGAAAGCCGTCCGTGGGAAAGCCTCGAGGGAAAAAGCCACATGATCCTTGGATGCACGCGAAGGGAAGCGTGATACTGCTGCACAAGCTCGGGAGGAAAGCGCACGTGCATACCTCCGCTGAGAAGAGGAACTGACTTCTCCCTGGGGAGACTCCAGAAGTACCCAAAATACAATGTGTCAGCACTGGAGGGGAAACCTCAGGTTTCGGCCTCCGTTTACCACATAAGGTCTAGAAGGCCCCGGCAATCGACGGGAAAGGAATCCCGGAGAGGCCCCTTTAGCAACATCGACAAATGTGGACGCGTGGCCTTTCCTGGTGCCACCGCAGAGCGGGGTCCATGATGTCCCTGTCGAGTAAGTCTAGAGCAACCGCTCAACTCCGAGAAAGTCCCAGGGTGGTTCTCACCTCCCAGCGAGATGAGACCCATTCCCGCGAGCCCTCCTGGAGGCTAATCACGACCTAACCCCCTTGGATACTTACAAAGGGCCCGTCACAAACCTTGCTTGCAACTCAAGAAATTCCCACGACCTA
>NW_017216512.1:0-23323 GCF_001704415.2 Capra hircus
CAAAGACTTTGACTGTGTGGATACAACAAACTGTGAAAAATTCTTCAAGCGATGGAATACCAGACCACCATACCTGCTTCCTGAGAAACCTGTATGCAGGTCAAGAAACAAGAGTGAGAACTGGACATGAGACAATGGACTTGGCTCAAAATTGAGCAAGGAGTACATCAAGGCTGTATATTGTCACCCTGCTTATTTAACTTCTATGCAGAGTACATCATGCGAAATCCTGGGCTGGATGAAGCCAAGTAGGAATCAAGATTGCCAGGAGAGATATCAATAACCTCAGATATGCAGATGACACCACCTTATGGGAGAAAATGAAGAGAAACTGAAGAGCCTCTTGTGAAAGTGAAAGAGGAGAATGAAAAATTTGGCTTAAAACTCAACACTCAAAAGAGTAAGATCATGGCATCTAATCCCATCACTTCGTGGCAAATAGATGGGGAAAAAATGGAAACAGTGAAGACTTTATTTTCTTGGGCTCCAAAATCATTGCAGATGGTGACTGCAACCATGAAATTAAAAAACGCTTGCTCCTTGGAAGAAAAGCTATGATCAACCTAGACAGCATATTAAAAAGCAGAGACATCACTTTTCCGACAGAGTTCCATCTAGTCAAAGCTATGGATTTTCCAGTAGTCAAGTATGAATGTGAGCGTTGGACCATAAAGAGGCTGAGTGCGAATAATTGATGATTTAAATGGTGGTGCTTGGAGAAGACTCTTGAGAGTCCCTTGGACCACAAGGAGATCAACCCAGTCAATCCTCAAGGAAATCAACTCTGAATATTCATTGGAAGGACTGATGTTGAAGCTGAAACTCCAATACTTTGGCCACCTGATGTCAAGAGCTGAATTGTTGGAAAAGACTCTAATATTTGGAAAGATTGAAGGCAGGAAGAGGAGGGGATGACAGAGGATGAGGGTGATTGGATGGCATCATTGACTCAAAAGGACATGAGTTTGAGCAAGCTCCAGGAGTTGGTGAAGGACAGGGAAGCCTGGCATACTGCAGTCCATGGGGTCACAAGGAGTCAGACATGACTAGCGACTGAACTGAACTTACAACATTAAGATCTTGTTTGTCCAGGCTATCCCCAACACATTCCAAAGAAACTTCAAACTAAAGCGTGAGGAGGAGGGGGAAGATATAACAGACACAGAGTCACTGAGATTGTGAACGTTTCAAAGGCGAACACCATGTGTTACTCAATTTTGAATCCCCAGAATACTTGGCTCACAGTTATTGTTTAGTATAGAATGGATGGGACAAAAGCTATACATAAATGTTCCCATTCATCTCCTCATAACCTCCAAGTAGTCATATTGTTTTATCCCACTTAGCCTCCTTTTGCTTGGGATGTGTGTGTAGTAGTTGCTCAGTCACGTCTGACTCTTTGCAGGCTCTTGGACTGTAACCTGCTAGGCTCTTCTGTCCATGGGATTTTCCAGGCAAGAATACTGGAATGGGTTGCTGTTTTCTCCTCCAGAGGATCTTCTTGACCCAGAGATCAAACCTGTGTCTCCTGCATTGCAGATGGATTCTTTATCACTGGGCCACCTAGGAAGCCCTCCTCTTGCTTACTTCTTAAGATTTGTTTGACCTTTATGAGGAACCACTCGGGTTGGTTTAGAAAATAGAGGTTCTATAACATTATGGCTCAAGAGAATGAGAATCTCTGAGCTGTAGAGGAATGGAATAGTTTGAGAAGACTGAAGAGGGCGGATAAGTGTATGATAGGAAGAGGAAGTATTGCTATATGCTATAGCTTATAAATTGGATTCCTTTTAACATCTTTTGAGAGATTAAGTAGAATTTTGAGTTACTTTTTAATTCCTTGTGAACAATGAACTGTTTCTTAAGTATCATAATGTGCCCACCTGGGCCAGTGTAGCAGCCCTGTCTTACGCTTGTGTGTGTGAGTCACTTAGTTGTGTCCAACTCTCTGTAACCCCATGCATTGTAGCCTGCCAGGCTCCTCTGTCAATGGTATTCCCAGGCAAGAATATTGGACTCGGTAGACATTCCTTCTTCAGGGGATCTTCCTGTCCCAGGGATTTCACCTGGGTCTCCTGCACTGCAGGCAGATTCTTTACCATCTGAGCCACCAGGGAAGTCTTACGGTTGAGTCCTGGATAAAAGAATCAAAGATGACTCTTATGACATATACAGCAGAGGAGCAGTGAAGAAGCTGCCCAGAAAGTTGTTTCTCAAAAGATACAACACAAAAGAGTGCTTTGTGTATCATTCATGGTTTCAGATATCTACAAAGCAATGAAAAGCAGCGTAGAGAAATCTTGAAATAAAAACCCAGCCGTCTCAAATGGGCTGAGACTCGTGCTTGAGAATAGCAAAGGAAAAGTGAGTTTTGGGAAAAGGATATGAAAAAAGAAAGAATATATGTATATGTATAGCTTCCCTGGTAGCTCAGCTGGTAAAGAATCCACCTGCAATGTGGGAGACCTGGGTTTGATCCCTGAGTTGGGAAAATTCCCTGGAGAAGGGAAAGGCTACCCACTCCAGTATTCTGGCCTGGAGAATTCCATGGATTGTATAGTCCATGGGGTTGCAAAGAGTCAGACACGACTGCGCAACTTTCACTTTCACTTTCATAGGTATAATAGAGTCACCTCGCTGTACACCTGAAGCTAAGCACAATATTGTAAATCAACTATACTCCACTATAAAATAAAAATTATTTTAAAAAGGAAAAGTGAGTTTTGCTATGAAATATCTAATGATAGTGTGGCCTTCGAAAGCCACATCAAGATAGAAACAGAAGAAAGAATGCTTGATTAACCATAAAAAAATGGAAAAACATTCTACTCTTCTAAAAGCATCCTATAATCCAGTCACAAGTTGAATAAAGATGCATTAATATTACTATTATAATATAGATTGCAAAATTAGCATACAGACATTGTAGTACAATTTGAGATATCAAAGTAGTGGTTTAGTCTATTACAGAGGATTTTCTAATAAACTCAGACAAATTCATTGATATTTTCCTTTTATTGTTGTTATTGTTCAGTCACTCAGTCATGTCTGACTCTTTGCAACCCCATGGACTGCAGCATTCCAGGCCTCCCTGTCCTTCACCATCTCCCAGATCTTGTTCAGACTCATGTCCATTGAGTCGGTGATGCCATCCAACCATATTGTCGTCTGTCATCCCCTTCTCCTCCTGCCTTCCATCTTTCCCAGCATCAGGGTCTTTTCCAGTGAGTCAGCTCTTCGCATTAAGTGGCCAAAGTATTGGAGTTTCAGCTTTAGCACCAGTCCTTCCAATAAATATTCAGGGTTGATTTCCTTTAAGATTGACTGGTTGGATCTCCTTGCAGTCCAAGGGACTCTCAAGAGCCTTCTCTAACACCACAATTCAAAAGCATCAATTCTTCGGTGCTCAGCTTTCTTGACGGTCCACCTCTCAGATGCACACATGACTGCTGGACAAACCATAGCTTTGACTAGACGGATTTTTTGTCAGCAAAGTAATGTCTCTGCTTTTTAAGATGCTGTCTAGATTTGTCATAGCTTTTCTTCCAAGGAGCAAGCATCTTTTAAATTCTTGACTGCAGTTACTATCTTCAGTGATTTTGGGAGCTCAACAAGATAAACTCTGTCACTCTTTCCATTTCGTCCCCATCTATTTGCCATGAATTGATGGGACCAAATGCCGTGATCTTAGTTTTGTGAATGTTGAGTTTTAAGCCAGTTTTTTTCACTCTCCCCTTTTCCCTTCATCACGTGGCTCTTTAATGCCTCTTTGCTTTCTGCCATAAGGGTGGTATCATCTGCATATGTGAGGTTATTGATATTTCTCTCGGCAATCTTGATTTCTGCTTGTGCTTCGTCCAGCCAAGCATTTCACATGATGTACTCTGCATATAAGTTAATTGAGCAGGGTGACAGTATATAGTCTTGACGTATTCTTTTCTCAATTTTGAACCAGTGCATTGTTCCATGTCCAGTTCTAACTGTTGCCTCTTGACCTGCAAACAGGTTTCTCAGGAAGCAGGTAAGGTGGACTGGTGTTCTTGTCTCTTTAACAGTTTTCCAAAGTTTGTTGTGATCCACACAGTCAAAGGTTGTGTCAATGAGCCATAGTCAATGAAGCAGAAGTAGATGTTTTTCTGGAATTCCCTTGCTTTTTCCATGATCCAGTGGATGTTGGCAATTTGATCTCTGGTTCCTCTGCCTTTTCTAAATCCAGCTTGACTATCTGGAAGTTCTTGGTTCATATACTATTGAAGCCTCCCTTGGAGAATTTTGAGCATTAGTTTGCTAGTGTGTGAGATGAGTACAATGGTGTGATAGTTCAAACATTTTTTGGCATTGCCTTTCTTTGGGACTGGAAGAAAATCACCTCTTCCAGTCCTGAGGCCACTGCTGAGGTTTCCAAATTTGCTGGCATATTGAGTGCAACACTTTCACAGTGTCATCTTTCAGAATGTGAAATAGCTCAGTTCGAATTCCATCACTTTCTCTACCTTTGTTTGTAGTGATGCTTCCTAAGGTCCACTTGACTTCACACTCCAGGATATCTGGCTCTAGATGAGTGATCACACCAGATGGTTTTCTGGGTCATTCAGATCTTTTTTGTATAGTTCCTCTGTGTGTTTTTTGCCACTTCTTAATACCTTCTGCTTCTGTTAGGTCCATACCATTTCTGTACTTTATTTTGGCCATCTTTGCATGAAATGTTCCCTTGGTATCTCTAATTTTCTTGAAAAGACCTCCAGTCTCTCCCATTCTATTGTTTTCCTCTATTTCTTTAGTTTGATCACTTTAGGAAGGGTTTCATGTTTCTCCTTGTTATTCTTTGGAACTCTGCGTTCAGATGGGTGTATCTGTCCTTTTCCCCTTTGCCGTTCGCTTCTCTTCTTTTCTCGGGTATTTGTAAGGCCTCTTCAGACAACCGTTTTGCGTTGTTGCATTTCTTTTTCCTGGAGATGACTTTGATCACCACTTCCTGTACTATGTTATGAACCTCCATCCATGGTTCTTCAGGCACTCTGTCTATCGGATCTACTCCCTTGAAATATATTTGTCGCTTCCACTGTACAATTGCAAGGGATTTGATTTAGGTCATACCTGCATGAAGGCAATGGCATCCCACTCCTGTACTCTTGCCTGGGAAATCCCATGGGCGGAGGAGCCTGGTAGGCTGCAGTCCATGGGGTCGCGAAGAGTCAGACACGACTGAGCGACTTCACTTTCACTTTTCACTTTGACGCACTGGAGAAGGAAATGGCAACCCACTCCAGTATTCTTGCCTAGAGAATCCCAGGGATGGGGGAGTTTGGTGGGCTGCCGTCTATGGGGTCGCACAGAGTCGAACACGACTGAAGGGACTTAGCAGCATACCTGCATGACCTATTAATTTTCCCTACTTTCTTCAATTTGTGTCTGCATTTTGCAATTAGGATTTCATGATCTATGTCACAGTCAGCTCCCAGTCTTGTTTTTGCTGATTGTATAGAGCTTCATCATCAGCTGCAAATAATATAATCATTCTGATTTCGGTATTGACCATCTGGTGATATCCGTGTGTAGAGTTGTCTCCTGTGTTGTTGGAAGAGGGTGTTTGTTATGACCAGTGTGTTCTCCTGGCAAAACTCTGTTAGACTTTCCCCTGCTTCATTTTGTACTCCAAAGCTGCCTCTCCAGATATCTCTTCACTTCCTCCTTATTTTCTTATATATATATATATATATATTTCATTTTCTGTTATATTTATGTTTTTTTTAAAATTTAAAGTAAACTGAAAAATATTTTTATTTGCCTTTTAACAATTCCATATTTTATTAGATATAAAAATATTTAAAGTACTACTTTGATTCAATTCTAACAGGAAGTAGCTGTTCATGTGTCTGCATGGTTAGGCTGAAGTAACTGTTTTTATGTGCAGTTTATAAATGAGGCAGACCTTTCCTGTGTTTACCCATGTTTCTTGTCTGTACAGAAGTAAAACTAAAATGGTGTAGGGGAGGGGAATCAGACCAAAAGAAGTGGTAATTTCATACAAAAAGGTCTACCCAGGAAGAAGAAGGAATTGCTAAAGGGGAAATTCTAATACTCTAAAGCAAGTCATGGGGTTTCTCATAAAAGTTTAAGAACCAAAAGCGTTGTTTTAAAGATACTGACATGGAGTTACATGCAGCTCTCTAGTGGGATAAACTGTTTAGCAAACGTGTCCAGACCTTTCAGGGAAGTAATTTGGCAATAGGCAGCAAGACTTCAGATGCGTGTCATGGGGCAAGATGAAGAGTACAGTGCTCTTTCCTGAGATGGGAAGTCTCATGAATTTAATCGGCCAGATGGCAGTGACCAAATGCATGGTGAGGAAGCCCCAGGTTGGTGGAGGCTTATTACACAGCAATACGTAGCTGGAACCAAGATGAAGAGTTAGAATTTGGGAATGTGTTTGAAGATGTTTAAAAAGCAGAGATTCAGTTCTGTGGCCCAGGAGAGAGCACTGGGCTTTGGAACTTCCTGATGATATTCCTGGCTCTTATCTCTCTCAAATTGTATTGTGGTATTGTGGTCACAATCACAGAGCAATTTCACATTCAAATTAAGATTTCACATTAAGATCAATTTCATTAATCTTAATAATAACCCCTTGACAAAATGGGGAGCGTATCATTATACCCATAATAGAGTTGAGAAAATTGAGACTCAGGAAGCTTTTATGATTTATAGGAAACCCCACAGCTTAGAACTCAGAACATAGGTCTTAAAGCAATTATCCTCCAATTAAAAATCAAATTAAGAAAAAAGAAGATAAGTTTCCTGATTCCCAGAATAAGCTGCTTCTAGTGCACTTTGTGGTGCTAGAGGGAGACAAGGAAGATGCCTGCTAGTGAGGAACGGGCCTGTAGATCAGAGAGCTGAGAACCTCAAGTATGAGGAGGGCCAAAAGAGGAGATTTAAAAAATACTTCCCAAATATCTCCACAGAAACATGCATTACTGGGGAAAAAAAAAAGAATAATGATACCCCCAGGAAGATCTGGACAGATAGCCTGAAAGGAATGACATCTTTGATGTCATTCATTCGTAGGCTTAACAATTATTTATTCAGCCCATGCCACGTGCTAGGCGCTGTATTAGGTTCAGCAATGGACAGGGTCCCTGTGCTCAAGAGATCCAGGAAGCAGACAGCCAAGCAGTTCACCAACCATAACCTGGAACCTGAGGCTTCTGGGAGGAAGTGACGCAAGAATGGGAGGCGCTGGAGAGGGGGCATGCAGGACATTTCAGGCAGAAGGAAAGGCATGTATATAGGTCTAGAGGCAAGAGAAAAAGCACCTCCTCCAAGGCAAAGCACAAAGTTGAATTTAGACATAATGTGGTTATGGGGTGTTGTTTTATCACTCAGTCATGTCCAAGTCTTTTGTGACCCCATGGACTGTTGCCCACCAGGCTCCTCTGCCCTTGAGAGATCCCAGGCAAGAATACTGGAGTAGGTTGCTATTTCCTTCTCCAGGGTGTCTTCCTGACCCAAGGATTGAACCCATATCTCCTGCATTGGCAGGTGGGTTTTTTTGTAAAACCACTGGGCCAGCAGGCTTTGGGGTGAGGGAGTCATAAACTGAAGATAAAAGAACTATCTGCAGGCGTACTCTGCACATGAGGAGATTTATACACAATGGCCTCATGTCTAGAGAAAGCACTGAGATAGTCCGCTTCTCTTGGCATGTCTATCTTTCCCAACAATTGGATGAATACTTCATACCAGCCCCTACTCCCAAGGTCATATTAGTGACCTATGAGCTGAGTAAGCCCCATGGAGCTCACACAGCCACAGGAGGCCTGAAGACAGCATGTCTCTAGACGTAGTGTAGGGGAGCAGAATGTGCCACCCTAAGATGTCTCTTTGGCATATTAATTGTTTCAAGTAGGTTGTTTTCTAAGGAAGCAGCAGACATGGTAAACATTCTGAAAACCTTGTACGAGTTACTCTTTCATAAGAAACATTTATATTTGTAAGGGAAACCTCCACTAATAAAGCTGTCTCCCTCTCTGTACCAGACGAGGAGGATGACCAAATCTCTAGAAACTCTTATCAATGCAGAAGGCACTAACTTAAATCTGCCTAACAACCTTACCTTTATTTGCCTGTGTTTTTCCTGATAACCTCCCCAAACTGTCAGCCTCAACATTCTCTTTTGTCTTTAGCAGAGGATGGTATTTAAGATGAGGGCTTCAGCCATTTTAGCAAGTTACTTGATTTTTCTGGGTTTCACCCATGTGAAGTCGCTCAGTCGTGTCCAACTCTTGGTGACCCCATGGACTGCAGCCTACCAGGCTCCTCCCTCCATGGGATTCTCCAGGCAAGAGTACTGGAGTGGCTTGCCATTTCCTTCTCCTGGGGTTCTTCCTGACCCAGGGATCCAACCCGGGTCTCCTGCATTCCAGGCAGATGCTTTGACCTCTGAGTCACCAGGGAAGCATGTACACAATATTAAACTCTGACTGTCTCCTGTTAGCTTATCTCATGTCAGTTTAATCCTTACACCAGTCAGAGATCCTAGAAGGGCGGAAAAAATTTTCTTCCTCCCCCAAAGCCAGTCATAAGCCAGATCAAATGTCCTGTCACCCTGAGAGGCCTTGCGTGAGTAGCCAATAGGATTTCCTTTGAGTATGGCTATCTCATCTGCCTCAGAGTCACATACTATCATAATTTTAAAACGTTATATTTGTTTCCGGTGCCCAAACTCACTTTTACTCATTTTTGCCATAGTAGTGAGCATTAAAGCACCTTTAATGAAACAGACTTAAGTATTTATTAGGGGGAATAGCAAGAAAGGCAATAGCTTAGCTCTCAGTTCTCAGCTGACCTCGGAAGACAGGTAGTGGAGGGCTGGACAAGTGTAACAGGAAAAGGAAAGTTGCCACACAAGGGGATAGAACACAACCATGGCAGAACGAACTTAGCTTTTAATCAGATGTTCCAGGGTTTCCCTGCTACTGAGGCCTCTGCTCAGACTCCCACTCAGCGACCCTAGACAGAGCCATCCTTCCCAACTTTCCTTTCCCACAATTTTGATTTCTCTCTGGAGCAATGACATTATTTACTTTTGCTCATGAAACAACCCCTTGCATAGACAGAGGTCTCAAAGAACGTCTCAAGGATCACGGCATCCCGGAGCCTGCAGGGTGGCAGCTGCCCATGCAGCCTTCTGTTATTTGTAATGCAAAGAAGCTTCACCGATGACGCACCATGGCACGAAATGGGAGAGGACTACTCCATCTCACCAAAGTTCTATTTGTGTTGCTTCCGCTTGAGAAAAGAGATGGAGCCTGATTTTCCAAAGCTTAAGGAAGACTCCCCAACCCCGCTGCCAGGATGAAAATCCTTGCTGCCTGGAGCCACTACTCCACTTCAGGTGGAGACATGCCCGTATTCCCTTTTCCATCTCACTGGGCCTCCAGTGCACAGTTACAGGCGGACAGTCTGTGGAAAGTACCTTGTATGCTGGTTGCCAGGAACAAGAGAGGCAGCAGTAGAATTTCCAGAGTCAGAGACCACTCCCGCCTTCTGGAGCACATGCTCCTCGTCTCCAGAACTTTACAGGAACTCTGGACACAGACCAGAGCCAAGCCAGAAAGAGACCAAAGGCACTTTTAATTCATGGCTTAAGGTTAGAACTCTCCACCCAGCAACTCATGGGTGGGGCCTGGGGACCAAAAACAGGAAGCCCCATCGGTTTTTTTTTTCAGTTCATGCATTGGAGAAGGAAATGGCAACCAACTCCAGTGTTCTTGCCTGGAGAATCCCAGGGATAGCTGAGCCTGGTCGGCTGCCGTCTATGGAGTCGCACACAGTCGGTGACTGAAGTGACTTAGCCAAGAAACTAAGAACAGACTTGCGGTTATGGGGGCAGAAGGAGAGGGTGGGACGAATTGAGAGAGTAGCCCTGAAACATCCATTACCATATGTAAAACTAGACAGCTGGTGGAAATTTCTAGTGTGACGCAGGGAGCAAATGACAACCTAGAGGGGTGGGATGGGGTGAGAGGTGGGAGGGAGGGCCGTGAGGGTGAGAACATACATACACCTATAGCAGGCTCATGGTGATATATGGCAGAAATGAACACAATGTTGTAATGCAATTATCCTTCAATTTGAAATCAATAAATTTAAATTAAGAAAATTATTTCGTTTGAATGTGTGTTAGTTCTCTTTTCTGGTGAGAGGATCCATAGATTCTACTGGTTTTCCGAGGGATTGGTACTCAGAAAATGTTAAAGACCCCTGAGAGTGAATATCTGCTTTTGGTTTCCCAGTCAGGAAACACCCTGATTAACCAGAGCACCCACCCAAGGGGATTTCTGACCTGAGCCAACTCTAAATCATGTGAGGAGTAGAAAGTAGATCACATGTGGCATAGGCTGAGAGCACAAAATGTGGAAAATCAGATCTACACAGTTTGAGTATTGGTCTCCCAGCTCCACGCCCAAGCTCTTCCTCCCTTATGGGTAAGTTCACTATTTAAACCTTTACATTGGCCTACCCACTGAACATCAGTATTATTATTATTAACCTATATTCAAATATGATATTACTTACCTATTATCACAGTTTATTTGACCCAAATGAATGTATTCTGCACCCTTGGGTCTAAGAGTTTCAGGCCCATCCCTCTTGAATCTAAATGAATTATTCACCCACCCAAGACACTTTGAAGACCCATAGGAAAGTCACAGTCCCTGATGTACCATATGTGTAGCAGTTTCAGACTGGGGACATTTCTGATTTTCACCATGGAGATGACCAATAAAAACCGCTCTCCTCAATCTGTGAACTCCTGTCTTGGAAGTAGTTACCCTCCTCAAAAGATCAGCATGGGGAAATGGAGTCAGGTCACTACCTGAAACTGCGTAGGACACCCTATTTACCTGATCATATTGGAGCCCTCAGACGCTTTACCATCTGAGCTCCCAGGGAAGACTCTCAAGCTCTAACTTTACTGAATTCCTGATCAGGGGTCAGGTCCTCTGATAAAGATCATACTCTCTCCTCCCAAGCGAAAATCTCTTCCTTCTTCCTTGTTCCACGAGCCCAGATTTGGGCTACTGGGCAGCTCTGCTTTCTCTAAAATGGGTCTCACTCATTCTGACTTTCATTGGCAGGCTATTCAAAACATGCAACCCCCAGCGACAATGTGAGTCTACAAATCTCCAATCTGCCTAAGAACCACAAATCACTCACCTGGTTTTATACTACTGACCAGAAGATTGTAGAGTGGGAATCTGGGGAGCCTACTAAGTACTTCGATACTAAATTTAAGGACAGGGCCACACTTGGTTCTCAAAGTGGCACACTGCACATCCGCAAGGTCCAGAAGGAAGACAGCAGTACTTACCTCCTGAGGGTGCTGAAGGACAATGGACATGAGGAGGAATACAAGATCTCTCTGATGGTGCTTGGTGAGTTACGGTAACCAAAGGGCTAGTCCCCACTCTGGGACCCCAGAAAGATCACTGGGAAGCTTCCTGGTGATTCTGGGGACTCTCCATGGGACGGGCAGAGAAAACCTCAGGACAGGCTTAATCCATTTCTCCTGGAGCCAGTTCCACTTGGAAGTGAGTCTGGGCCAGCAGACCCCAAAGTAGATAACTTTGGGACATTTAAAACCTCTTCTGACATTAGAGAGTCTAAGATTTGAAGAGGAAGGAGACAACAAAGATGGTTTCCTCTCTGTTCTCTTCATGTTCTCTTGTGGTCAATCCAAATAAGTTCTGAGTTCTTCTTTATTAATTGATTTTTGGTTGTACTGGGTCTTCCTTGCTCCATGCAGACTTTCTTGAATTGTGGCAAGTGGGGGTTACTCTTTGTTGCGGTGCATGGGCTTCTCATTGTGGTGGAGTCTCTGGTTGTGGAGCATGGGTTCTAGGCATGTGGGCTTTAGTAGCTGCAGCTTGCTGGCCCTAGGATGTGTGGGCTTCAGTAGTTGTAATGCATGGGCTTAGTTGCTCTGCAGTATGTGGCATCTTTCCGGACCAGGGATGGAACCCGTGTCCCCTGCATTGGCAGGTAGATTCTTAACCACTGGACCACACTTACTGGCTGTGTGACCTTAGAGAAAGATCTTGACATCTCTGTCCCATTAGGTAAGATTCTGTTAATGGCAAGTAATGGACACCAACTTGATATACCTTTAGCAAAAAAGGAGTTTTTTTTTAAGCTATGACTTCTTAAAGCAATGAAAGAAGTTTAGAAGAGTTGAAAAGGATTGAAGAGGAGGAAGAATGAGAGCCTGGCTCAGTCCAGAGCCTCTAGCCACTGGAATCTTTCGTGTGAATGTGGGTCCCTGCCAGTACAGTCTATCTCTCTCAGAGTCTAGGCTTTCATATGTCTTAGTTTAAATTCTCAAGAAAGAGAAATTGACTAGCCCATCTTGGTTCGGGTATGTGATTTAAACTCTTAGGGTCCAAAGACTCAGCTTATAAGCCAGAAACTTGGTTCTTGGGGAGATTGTCAATTATGAGAGGAGGAGGGCTGGGCAGACATCCAAGGGAGATGTGCCCCTCAGAGACTTGAGTTCCTCCTCATATTGTGAGGATAATTATATCTTTTTATGATGTTATGAGAATCAAAGTAGGTAATGAAAGTGAAAACACTTTTACAATGCTGGAACCTGCCTTGCGGTCCAGTGGTTAAGAATCTACCCTTCCACTGCAGGGGGCGTGTTGAGTTCAATTCATGGTTGGGGAACAATGACCCCACATGCTGCATGGTGCAGTCAAAAATAATAAAATTATAACAAAAAAATGTGGGAGAAGATCTTGTGTCTGGTGAAGAGCCTTAAAAATGCTAAAATCCTGCAAACAATGAAGATATTGTATATACTCGTATCCCACTGACACGGGTCATGATGGCCCCTGGTCTAAGAGGCTAGAATCACCTTCTTACTCACTTCCTCCATATCATATGTCCTAAATTTGCAAGATGTATTAGCAACATGAAATATTCAAAGGTTCCTACAGAGATTTATAAAAATAAATCTCAAATATATATCATTTACCAGATTTTGTGGCAAATATTCCCATCACAGCCAACTGTAAACTGCTATCAGTTTCATTTTACAACCAACTTGCAAAATTTCTGAATATCATACAAGCCATAAGCCTATGTGGCTTTAGTACACTTGCCTCTGGATAAGGCTCTGAGGATGCAATTAGTGGAAGGATCATCCTTCTGTCCAGCTCTGGAATTTCTAAAGCTGAAAGGGGGCATCTTGGAACCAGACTGCTCCATCTGGCTCTGGAGTGCTCAGGGCTGAGCTGCTTACTATGGGAAATGCAGAAGGTTTATAAGACTTGAGGCCAGACCACAGGAAATGAATAAGCATATAAAGATTGCTCATGTAAAGTATGCAAGAGGAGTCCAGCAATGTGATAAGGCTTCATGGAGGAGATGGATCTCGAGTTCAGGAGGTCAGATTGGTAGAGCTTCCATCGCCCCTCACAGATATACAACCCAGAAGTCAGCTCGGATTGGGTCAGTTCTCTGCTACATTTTAATCCTATGACTTCTGAGCTGCGTTGATTCTGCAGGTGTTTTACCCTTGACCAGAAGGAGAAGACCTCAGAGGATTTCAGGTAAAGCAGTCCTAGTCAAGGAAGGAAGCAGATGATGGGATTACATCTCAACCCATCTGCCCGCAGGATGAAAGCAGTGATGATGCTGTGACCTTCAACATGCTTACATCACACTCAGCAAAAGCACTTACTCACAGATGATGGTACTGTATCTTACTAACACTGTGCTATGAAGTAGGGTCATTTCCATGTGAGAAGGCGTTCAGAGGGTTAGTTGTCTTGCCTCTCAGAGCCACTGTGTCAGAGCCAAGTCCACGACCCAAGCTTGTCTCACTGTGAAGGGAGTATTTTGTCTTTTCTGTTGCATAACAGCTTCATCCCTACATACATCCATTCCTACATCCATTCACCTTTCCCTTTCATCAGGATGCCTGCTCTGTGGCAGGCACTGAGATACCAAAGTTAACAGATGCAATTCATCACTACCAGCTTGCGCTGGGAGATCCATGAGGTTCTCTGTAGTTCTGCCAGAGTTCAGGAAAGGTGTAGAGTGCTATCTCTTACAGGACTCTCATTGTATCTGAGCCCAAGAACTCTTGAAGGACTGACTGATGGGCTAAAGTGCCAAGATGTGGGTCATTGCTAGAGAAGGGGCCCTGAGTAGCTCAGACAGTTGGAATATCAAGTACAACTCTAGCTGATCTCTGTGCTAAAACTCTGCTGTTCTTTCTCGCCCACAGATGGGCATAGTCTCCATTTTGTTTCTGGGTAACTGGCTCCCCCTTCTGGATTCAGTTTAGCTTCACACCAAGGAGTAGCTCTTTCCCTCTGAAGCCTACAGAGGTCAAAATTGCCCACTAGCTCCCTCTACAGGGCCCTCTTCCCCATGGCTGCTCCTCAGGACCTCCCTTTGCCCTTTGTTGGCTAAACCCTCCCAGCATAAAAGCTTCATAAATGCATAAACCCCTTGTATCATCTTATAACATCTTCATCTTCAGACCCTGTACAGAAGCCTGAAATAAATGTTAACACGACAGAGAAAATGAACACCTGCAACCTGACGCTATCCTGTGGGATCCAGGACCAATCTGTTACCTACACTTGGTATTGGGAATCAGGGTCCTTTTCCAAAACAGCTACAGAGCAGTGTGCTTGAAGATGTCCACACGCCACAAAGCTACTCAAAGTCTTATACCTGCCAAGTCAGCAATCCTATAAGCAGCCAAAACGACACAATCCACTTCACTTCACCCTGTGTACAAGGTAAGAGTCTCTGCCAAGGGAGCTGAGGTGGGCACAGGGTAACTAGTTTTCTCTTGAATGAAGAAAAGTGTGGGGATCTTTTCCCTCTGCCTTGTCATAGCGTTTGGTGGAGAATCCCAAAGGCAGCCAGTGAGGTGTGGTAGACTTGGATTCTCCTTCTGTCTCTGACATCGATCTACTCAGCAAGCTTCCCTCGCCTTTGTGGAGCTCAGTGTCCTCACCTGCAAAGGGCTCTCACGTCCCCTTTGCCTGCCCTGCTTTAATAAGTGCATGGTCCTGGAATCTGAGGGCAGGGTCCTTGCAGGATAAACTGAGATTTCAAGATGAGTAGGGAGGAAAAAGGCAAGTAGGAGGAACAGTCCAGATAGTGTTGTACAGCGACATAAAGGTGTTTCTGGTAGACAGCAAAGGAAAGAAGGGCCAAGAAGTGGTTGAGGACAAGTGAGGAGCAAAAGAAAGAAGGGTCAAATGGATGAACATGAGTGGGAACGAGTGGTGAGCAACAGAGCCTGGCCATAGGACTGAGATTCTCTGCTCTTCCCAGGTGTATGCCCCTTGATAAAGTTGGAAAGGCAAACTCTGGGTTTCCTGTTTGAGATTTCTCTATTTCCTGGGAGGCCCCACTCAATAGAGCATCACTCCTGGCTCTCTCTCAAGCCTACACACGTCCAATTGTGGGGTAGCTACGATTATAGATTTTGGAATTAATCACACCTGGGATTAATCCTGTGACTATTACTTATTAGCTAAACAAGTGACTTAGCTTCTCCAAGTCATGTCCTTCTTAAATAAGGCAAATAATAGTTCTTATCGCATACTCTTCTGAGAATTAAATTAGACAATACAGGTAACTACCTAGCACAGTATCAAAGAAGCCTTCAAGTGAGTGGTGGTTAAATTAGACCCACCAAGTCCTTTTAATTCTAGAGACACTAGGGATTTGGGGGCCACTTGATACACTTGAATCACTCTCTTCAGCATTCTAGGCCCTGTACTCTCCACACCCCTGGAATCACATCCCCAAGCCCTGGTGTACACATCTCTCCAGAATAACTCGTACCCGTGGTGCCAACATTTACCTGAGACCCTCTGCACGCCCAGTCACCAGGAATCGTGGCTCCTGGGGAGATGGCTCTTCCATGGTCTTCCTGGACCCAGTCTACCCTGCTCGCCTATGCTGATTTCTTTGCCTCTGCTCCTATATGTGAACTACAGAAACTATAAGTTCTGTGTTCTTCCCAGCCAACTGGTCATGTCTTCTAGTCTTTCATGATAACGCCCTGCTTTTCCACCACTGAAGATCCAGTATAAGACTTTGGTGTCTGACCATGAGACCACCAGTTGGCTGGGTGGTTCTAAAATCACCTTTATATCAACACCATACCCTGAGATCCAGAGAAAGGAAGAGACACAGCCCTTGTTCTTTATAGAATGAAAGTGACTGCCCATTCACAGAGAGGATGAAAGCAATTATACATTTCTCTTTTGAGGTCTAAGCCCGTCTTGTTACTTTTCAGCTACCTCAATTATCCTAGAAGAGCATCCTTAATTCCCCTTCCAGAATTTATCACTCTCCTCTCCTTCTCTCCCTTGCCCTACACTTCTCTATCTCCTAGTTTCCCTTTTTTTTTTCTCCTTCCCCACCGAGTTGGTACTGATGGTTGGTAGTGTGGATCAACAGGCAGTGCTTTCTCCCCTAAACTTAGCATACAGTATCATATGAACTACTGCACTCGAAGGTCTGCCCTACTTAACTGCTCTCCTGTGTAGGAGAATGATTCTTTGCTAAGCCCACAGACACGCCAAGATGATCTTCATGTACAGGACTCAGCTAAGCCAGTTATAATTAGAGGATTTCTGTGTTCTTTCTACCTTACATCTGGGAGATTGAGCTCTTGCTCTTCTGGGAAAAAGGATGTGCAGGGCACACTGTGCCTGGATTCAGAGAGGAGACACACTCCCTTGCTATGGAAGCTCCCACTGCCAATGTCCAGCACCCCTTCCCCTTCTCAACAAATTAATCAGGACACCTAAATGTTTTGCATTTTCTTACTCTTTCAGCCTCCTCCTCTGGAGTAGCCTGGACAGCAACTTGGCTAGTGATCATGGTAACCACTCTTCTCAATCTCCTCTGGAATTGTGAAGAGCTAACTGGAGTGAAACTTCAAGGTTGCAAGATCTTGCCCTCATTGACAATCGGCTCTTAACCAGGAAAGAAGCTCTGGCTATATGGAATAAGGCAATGGACTGAGATGTCTAAAAGAACATTCAAATGAAGTTTTTATAATCACAGTAATATTTTATTTTATGTTTTCTAATTGTCTTTCTAGCATACATATACATATGTGCTTTCCCACCACAAATGGGCAGAATGTATTCTGCAATGTTTTGTTTCAATAAACAATGCTATAATTGTCAAAAGTGATTGTGGAATCCTAGGATCCAAAAAGCCCATCAAATCGACAAAGCTCTCTCACCATTCTCTTTCATTACAGGATAGCAAGAGCTTCCAGGCCCACCACCGGCATAACAATGGAAATTTTTGCTCTTTGTTTGCCTCCTCTGTGGTTCCTCATGGGCCTGGAGCTGATAGGGTCACTAAAAGACAATTTTCCCTTTCAACAAACTGTCCTACCACAGATCACTTCCTCTTCACATCAAACCAACCTTACCTCTCCCTCCGCTTATCACTTCTGTGGCAAGGACAATACTGTGTGTTCATCAAACCCTTTCATTTTCTTCCTAGACTTGGATGGTAAATTTTATGTGTAAATTTGACTGGGCCACAGAGGCACCCGATCACTGGTCAAACCTTATTCTGGGTGCCCCTGAGGGTGTTTCTGGGTGAGATTAACATTTGAATTAATAGGCTTAGTAAAGCAGATGATCCTTTCCAGTTTGGGGAGGTGGGGGTGAGTCTCACCCTATCAGCTGAAGCTTGAAAAACACAAAAAGGCAGGGGACACTTTCAAGTTGACATTGGAATAAAATGGGGAGACCACCTTCCCCCCAAGAAATACATCGAAAACTTATGTGCATGTGAAACAGCTCCACAGGACATCTTCTGGACACTGGCAGAGGATCCCAGACTTCCAGAAAGGCAAACCAGTCCCCTCAGAGTGAGGTAGGGGAAAAGTTAAAGACAAAAAGGGACACAAAGGCTATCAGGTTGGGGACCTGCACCCCCGGGGAGTGAGTACTGAAGGAGAAAAGTCCATACACTAGGAAACCCCCTCACAGGCGGGTTCAACTTGGAACCTCAGAGGGCAGCGAAACAGCACATGCTCAGAAGAGCAAAACGGAGAGACTTCACACAGAGATCATGCGCAGCAGCACTTCCCAGCTGAGAACAGGCTCACATGCTCATGCCCGCTGTGGAGAGTGGGGCTGGGTTGGCCGAGGCTCAGGTTTTGAGGCCTGGACCTCAGGGAGAGACCCAGGGTTGACTGCCATGAAGATACTCTGATGGCACTGAGGCAACACAGATGTTAGTTGAGACTCAGATCTTGCCTTGCTCTAGCTGTTACATGATCATTGTTCACAAGATGTGGGACAAGGAAGCCTGACCATGCCATCTCGGCTCGTTTGCTCTTTCTCTATAGAGGGCATGGCAACCCACTCCAATGTTCTTACCTGGAGAATCCCATGGACGGAGGAGCCTGGCAGACTCCGGTACATAGGGTTGCGAAGAGTCAGACACAACGGAAGCAACTTAGCATGCATGCGCACACATAGAATTTTAAGCAAATACAAGCTAGAGCAAGGCAAGATCTATTCTGAACTAACCCCACACTGCCCACCGGAGGTCCACAGATGTTCCTAGAAATACTGGAGGGCTTTCTCAGTCGGCAAATTGACTGGAGCCGGAAAACAGAGGAATCACATGGACATTCTTACAACTACCATTCTATATATTTTCCCTCCCCCCTTTTTTTATATTGTTCTAATAATGTTCTTTATTACTCCTTTAATTTTTATTTTTTATAACTTACTTTTTCTTTTGTAAAAAACACCTTAGTTTTAAATAAATTGATTTTATTTTCCTATTTCTACTCCTTAGTACTGCTTAGTTACACTGCAATTTTTTCCATGTGTTTTATTTTGTATCTTTGAGAGTCTAATTTTTAGTATTCTTTCTCACTTAGGGGCTTGATTATTGGCTTGATTGCTCTCTTCTCTTTTGACTTCCTTGATTTTCTCCTTCTTCTCTCTTGTCTTTGTAAGTGTGTGTCTCTTTGGGTAGTTCTTGGATGCTGACTGTTGTTTCACCATTAGTCTTGGGATGTTGTTTTCTGTGCTGTGTGGCCTGTGAAATCTTGGTGCTACAGTAAGGGGATGGGCCTGACCCCAGAGGTTGGATACCCAAGTTTAGGACCATGGTTCACCAGAGAACTCCCAACACCATGGAATATTAATAGATGAGAGCCCTCTCAAAAGTCTCTGTATCAAATCTAAGACGAGGCCCCACTCAAAGGCCTGCAAGCTCTAGTTCCAGATGCCTCATGCCAAATCTTTAGCAAAGTAGGAGCACAAACCTGCCCATTTGCAGAAAGGCTGCCCCCAAACATACCAAGCTCATAGAGCACCCCAAAACACACACAGCACTACCTTTCAGAGAGACACGATCCAGCTCCATCCACCAGAACACAGACACAAGTCCCCCTATCAGGGAAACTTCATTAGGCACCAGGAATCACAGTTACCCCCAAATGGCAGGGGGAAGACAGCACAATTAAAAGGAACCACAACTTCCAACCTGTAGCCAGGGAGACCCCCAAACACAGTAAAGTAAGCAATATGAAATGACATAGAAACATGCAGCAGCTGAAGGGACATGGTGAAAAGCCAAAAGACCAAACAAATGAAGAAATAATCAGTCTGCATTAAAATAAATCCAGAATAACGATAGTAAAGATGACCTAAAATCGTGGAAATAAAATAGAGGCACAGATAAACAGGTTGGAGGCACAGATTGAGAAGATACAAGAAATGTTTACCAAGGACCCAGAAGATTTAAAGAACAGACAATCAGCAATGAACACAATAACTGAGGTGAAAAGCATTAGAGGAAACCAATAGCAGAATGAGAGAAGCAGCAGAACAGAGAGGTGAGCTGGAAGATAGAATAGCAAAAACAGCTGCAACAGAGCAACATGAAGAAAACAGGATAAAAAGAAATGAGGACAGTCTCATGGAGAAGCAATGGCACCCCACTCCAGTACTCTTGCCTGCAAAATCCCATGGACGGAGGAGCTTGGTGGGCTGCAGTCCATGGGGTTGCTAGGAGTCAGACAAGACTGAGTGACTTCACTTTCACTTTTCACTTTGATGCATTGGAGAAGGAAATGGCAACCAACTCCAGTGTTCTTGCCTGGAGAATCCTAGGGACAGGGGAGCCTAATGGGCTGCCGTCTCTGGGGTCACACAGAGTCGGACATGACTAAGGCAATGCAGCAGCAGCAGGACAGTCTCAGAAACCTCTGGGACAACATTAAGTGGCCCAACATTTGAATCATAGGGGTCCCAGAAGAAAAGGACAGAAAGAAAAGGTGTAAGAAAATATTTGAGAAGATTATAGTCAAAAGCTTCCCTAAAATGGAAAGGAAATAGCCACCCAAGTCCAGGAAGACCAGAAAATCCCACACAGGATTTCTCCCAAGGAGAAATACGCCAAGACACATATTAATCAAATGCAACAAAAATTAAACACAGAGAGCCACTATTAAAAGCAGCAAGTGAAAACAACAAATGACATACACAGGGATCCCCAGAAGGCCAATAGCTGATTTTTCAACAGAAACTCTGTAGTCCTGAAGAGAGTAGCAGGATATACTTAAAGTGATGAAAGGAAAAAAAAAACTATAAGCTATGGTTTTTCCAGTAGTCGTGTATGGATGTGAGAGTTGGACTGTAAAGAAAGCTGAGCACTGAAGAATTGATGCTTTTGAACTGCGGTGCTGGAGAAGACTCTTGAGAGTCCCTTGGACTGAAAGGAGATCCAATCAGTCAATCCCAAAAGGAAATCAGTCCTGAATATTCATTGGAAGGACTAATGCCGAAGCTGAAACTCCAGTCCTTTGGCCACCTGATATGAAGAACTGAAAGACCCTAATGCTGGGAAAGATTGAAGGCAGGAGGAGAAGGGAATGACAGAGGATGAGATGGTTGGATGGCATCACCAACTCAATGGACATGAGTTTGAGGAAACTCTGGGAGTTGGTGAAGGACGGGGAAAGCCTGGTGTGCTTCAGTCCTTGGAGTCTTAGTCGGACACAATTGAGTGACTGAACTGAACTGAACTGAGCTATATATACTGTCAATAAGAGACCCACCTCAGACCTGGGAACACATTAAAAACTGAAAGTGAGGGGTTGGAAAAAGATACTCCATGCAAATGGAAATCAAAAGAAAATGGGAGGACTACTCACATCAGATAAAATAGACTTTAAAATAAAGACCAATACAAAGAGACAACAGAGAACACTACAAAATGATCAAGGGATCAATCCAAGAAGAAGATATAACAATTATAAATATATATGCACCCAACATAGGAGCACCTCAATATATAAGGCAAATGCTAACAACTATTAAAATGGAAATTGATAGCAACACACTAATAGTAGGGGACTTTAACACCCCACTCACACCAATGGACAGATCAGCCAGACAGAAAATTAATAAGCACAAGCTTTAAATTATACATTGAACCAGTTAGACCTGGTAGTATCTATAGGGCACCTAACCCCAAAATGGTAGATTTCCTTTTTTTCTCAAGTGCGTTTGGAACATGCTCCAGGGTTTATCACATCTTGGCAAATTTTAAAAAATTGAAATCATTTCAAGCATCATTTCTGACCACAAAGGTATTTATAAGATTAGATACCAACTACAGGAAAAAAAAAAAAAACCTGTAAAAAATACACAAACACATGGAGCCTAAACCATACAATTCTGAATAACCAACAGATCACTGAAGAAATCAAAAAGGAAATGAAAACATGCCTAGAAACAAATGACAATGGAAACATGACCACTCAAAACCTGTGGGATGAGTAAAAGCAATGCTAAGAGGGAAGTTAACAACCATACAAGCCTGCCTCAAGAAACAGGAGACACAACAACTAAAGAACCTAACTTCACACCTAAAGCAACTAGTAAACAAAGATAAAAAACCCTAAGTCAGTAGAAGAAGTAAATCATAAAGATCAGAGCTTAAATAAGTGAAAAAGAAGCAAAGGAGACAATAGCACAGATAAATAAAACTAAAAGATGGTTTCTTTGAAAAGATGAACAAAATTGACAAACCATTAGCCAGACTCATCAAGAAAAAAAGGGTAAGATTCAAATCAATCACATTAGAAATGAAAAAGGAGAAGTTACAATGAACAACACAGAAATTCAAAAGATAAAAGATCATAAGACTCTTATGAGCAATTATATACTAATAAAATAGAGAAACTGGCAGAAATGGACAGATTCTTAGAAAAGTGTAACCTTCAAAAACTGAACCAGGAAGAAATAGAAAATATGAACAGACCAATCACAAACATGGAAATTGAAACTATAATAAAAGCCTTTCAAAAAACAGAAGCCCAGGGCCAGATGGCTTCAGGCAAATTCTACCAAAAGACCTAACAGGTTTTGTGCTCAAACTCTTCAGGAACATTGCAGAGGAAGGAAAACTCCCAAATCCATTCTATGAGGTCACCATCACACTGATACCAAAACCAAAGATGCCACAAGAATAGAAAATTACAGAACAATATCACTGATGAACACAGATGCAAAAATCCCCAACAAAAGTTTGGAAATCAGAATCCAACACAACATAAAAAGAGTTACACATCATAATCAAGTCAGTTTTATCCCAGGGATGCAAAGATTCTTCCATATATGGAAATCAATCAATGTGATATACCATATTAACCAATTGAAAGATAAAAACCATATGATAATCTCAAGAGACACAGAGAAAGCTTTTGACAAACTTCAACAATCATTTAAGATGAACATTCTCCAGAAGCAGGCACAGAAGGAGCATACCTCAACAGAAGAAAAACCATATGTGACAAACCTACAGCAAACATTATTCCCAATGGTGAAAAACCCAAAGCATTTCATTTAAAATCTGGAACAAGACAAGGTACCCACTGTGGACCACGACTATTCAACAGAGTTTTAGAAATCCTAGCCACAGCAATCAGAAAGGAAAAGAATCAGAGGAAAAGAGAAATAAAAAATTGCAGATTGACAGATGACATACATATACATATAAAACCCTAAAGATGCACCAGAAAAGTACTAGAGCTAATCAAATGGAATACCAGTAAAATTTGCAGTACAGGTGTTGCTATATTAACTCCTACAAAGAACAGAACACACAGACAGAAGGCTTGAGCCTGCTATGAGTTACTAATTAGTCTTTAAGTACCACGCCACACAAATACATCTATTGGTTCAATATTCTGCTAGACTTAACCTTATTCATGTGATAAAAGTTC
>NW_017216513.1:0-13146 GCF_001704415.2 Capra hircus
CCCCCACTCGAGACGAGGACTGACTCCCCTGGGGAGACTCCAGAAGTACCCCAAGATCCAGTCAGCACTGGAGAGAATCCTCAGGTTCCGGCACCACTCCAAACAAAGTCTTAGGCCCCGGCATCGACGGGAGAGGAATCCGAGAGGCCCCGAGCAACTCGCATGGGGACTGGCCTTTCTGAGGCCACCAGAGCGGGTCCCTGAGGTCCCCGTCGTAAGTCGAGAGCACCTGCCGCAACTCGAGAAAATCCAGGAGGTTCTCCCCTCCAGGCGAGATGAGGCCCATTTCCGCTGAGGCGTCTCGAGGCTAATCACACGTAACCTCTGGAACTTCCAAAGGTCCTTCACACCCTTGCTGCAACTCAAGAAGTTCCCCGACATACCCGTCTCCACTCGAGAAGGGCACGAGTGTCCCACCCACATCCAGAGGAGCCCTTTTCCGCCTCATAGCTCGAGAGCATTGATCCTTTTCCCTGCATGGTCGGGAAAGAATTCACGGCGTTTCCAACGCATCTTAAGTGGAGGCGCTCTCCACAGGAAAAGGAGAGGACTCCAGGGTCGTGCCACCATTCCCAGAGTCCCCCAGATGTCTCAGTCCATTCCAGGGAAACCTTTATTCCCTGCACTGCCTCGACTTTCAAACCGAGGATCGACTCACACCACAGTGGCACGTGGGACAGCCCTGTGGGAAAGCCTCGTGGGAAAGCCTCGAGGGAAAGCCACAGATCCCTTGATCCATGCGAAGGGAAGCGTGACACTGCTGCTACAGATCGGGAGGAAAGCGCACGTGCATGCCCCAGTGGAGTAGCGGACTGACTGCCCTGAGAGACTCCAGAAGTACACCAAGATCCATGTCAGCACTGAGGAATCCTCAGGTTCCAGCACCGACTCCACACAAGATCTTAGGCCCGGCATCGAAGGAGAGGAATCCCGAGAGGCCCCGAGCAACTCGCATGGGGACTGGCCTTTCCTGAGGCCTCCAGAGCGGGTCCCTGAGGTCCCCGTCGTAAGTTGAGAGCACCTGCCGCAACTCGAGAAAATCCAGGAGGTTCTCCCCTCCAGGCGAGATGAGGCCATTTCCGCTGAGGCGTCTCGAGGCTAATCACACCTAACCTCTGGAACTTCCAAAAGGGTCCTTCACACCACTTGCTGCAACTCAAGAAGTTCCCCGACATACCCGTCTCCACTCGAGAGGAAAGCACGAGTCCCGCCCACATCCCAGAGGGAGCCCCCGTTTCAGCCTGCCTAGCTTCGAGAGAGGGATCCTTTTCCCTGCGTGGTCGGGAAAGAATTCCCAGCGTATTCCCGGTCGCATCTCAAGAGGGAGGCGCTCTCCACAGGAAAGACCGAGAGGAACTCCAGGTCGTGCCACCATTCCCAGAGTCCCCCGATGTCTCAGTCCATTGCAGGGAAACCTGTTTTCCCTGCACTGCCCTCGACTTTCAAAGCCGAGGATCGACTCACACCACGTGGGCCACGTGGACAGCCCTGTGGGAAAGCCTCGTGGGAAACCTCGTGGGCCTCGAGGGAAAGCCCCATGATCCCTTGATCACCATGCCGAAAGGGAAGCGTGGACACTGCTGCTTACAGCTCGGGAGGAAAGCGCACGTGCATTCCCCCACTCGAGACGACGTACTGACTCCCCTGGGGAGACTCCAGAAGTACACCCAAGATTCCATGTCAGCACTGGAGAGGAATGCTCAGGTTCCGGCACCTGACTCCACACAAGATCTTAGGCCCCGGCATCGACGGGAGAGGAATCCCGAGAGGCCCCGAGCAACTCGCATGGGGACTGGCCTTTCCTGAGGCCACCAGAGCGGGTCCCTGAGGTCCCCGTCGTAAGTCGAGAGGCACCTGCCGCAACTCCGAGAAAATCCAGGAGGTTCTCCCCCTCCAGGCGAGATGAGGCCCATTTCCGCTGAGGCGTCTCGAGGCTAATCACATCTAAACATCTGGAAACTTCCAAAGGGTCCTTCACACCCTTGCTGCAACTCAAGAAGTTCCCCGACATACCCGTCTCCACTCAGAGGAAGCACGAGAGTCCCGCCCACATCCAGAGGGCCCCGTTTCCGCCTCCTAGCTCGAGAGGAGGGATCCTTTCCCTGCGTGGTCGGGAAGAATTCCCTGGCGTTCCCGTCCGCATCTCAAGAGGAGGCGCTCTCCACAGGAAAGGCGAGAGGAACTCCAGGATCGTGCCACCATTCCCAGAGTCCCCCAGATGTCTCAGTCCATTCCAGGGAAACCTGTTTTCCCTGCACTGCCTCGACTTTCAAGCCGAGGATCGACTCACACCACGGTGGCACGTGGGACAGCCCTGTGGGAAAGCCTCGTGGGAAAGCCTCGTTGGGAAAGCCTCGAGGGAAAGCCCCTGATCCCTTGATCCACGCGAAAGGGAAGCGTGACACTGCTGCTTACAGCTCGGGAGGAAAGCGCACGTGCATGCCCCCACTCGAGACGACGGACTGACTCCCCTGGGGAGACTCCAGAAGTACCCCAAGATCCATGTCAGCACTGGAGAGGAATGCCTCAGGTTCCGGCACCTGACTCCACACAAGATCTTAGGCCCCAGGCATCGACGGGAGAGGAATCCCGAGAGGCCCCCGAGCAACTCGCATGGGACTGGCCTTTCCTGAGGCCACCAGAGCGGGTCCCTGAGGTCCCCGTCGTAAGTCGAGAGCACCTGCCGCAACTCCGAGAAAATCCAGGAGGTTCTCCCCCTCCAGGCGAGATGAGGCCCATTTCCGCTGAGGCGTCTCCGAGGCTAATCACATCTAACCTCTGGAACTTCCAAAGCGTCCTTCACACCCTTGCTGCAACTCAAGAAGTTCCCCGACATACCCGTCTCCACTCGAGAGGAAGCACGAGAGTCCCACCCACATCCAGAGGAGCCCCGTTTCCGCCTCATAGCTCGAGAGGAAGGATCCTTTCCCTGCGTGGTCGGGAAAGAATTCCGGCGATTCCGTCGCATCTCAAGAGGAGGCGCTCTCCACAGGAAATCGAGAGAGAACTCCAGGGTCGTGCCACCATTCCCAGAGTCCCCAGATGTCTCAGTCCATTCCAGGGAAACCTGTTATTCCCTGCACTGCCTCGACTTTCAAGCCGAGGATCGACTCACACCACAGTGGCACGTGGACAGCCCTGTGGGAAAGCCTCGTGGGAAAGCCTCGAGGGAAAGCCACAGATCCCTTGATCCATGCGCAAGGGAAGGCGTGACACTGCTGCTACAGCTCGGGAGGAAAGCGCACGTGCATGCCCCCACTGCGAGTACGACGGACTGACTGCCCTGGGGAGACTCCAGAAGTACACCCCAAGATCCATGTCAGCACTGCAGAGGAATCCTCAGGTTCCAGCACCGACTCCACACAAGATCTTAGGCACCGGCAATCGAACGGGAGAGGAATCCCGAGAGGCCCCCGAGCAACTCGCATGGGGACTGGCCTTTCCTGAGGCCACCAGAGCGGGTCCCTGAGGTCCCCGTCGTAAGTCGAGAGCACCTGCCGCAACTCGAGAAAATCCAGGAGGTTCTCCCCTCCAGGCGAGATGAGGCCCATTTCCGCTGAGGCGTCTCGGAGGCTAATCACACCTAACTCTGGAACTTCCAAAGGGTCCTTCACACCCTTGCTGCAACTCAAGAAGTTCCCCGACATACCCGTCTCCACTCGAGAGGAACACTGAGAGTCCCGCCCATATCCAGAGTGGCCCCGTTTCCGCCTGCTAGCTCGAGAGGAGGGATCCTTTCCCTGCGTGGTCAGGGAAAGAATTCCCTGGCATTCCCGTCGCATCTCAAGAGGAGGCGCTCTCCACAGGAAAGCGAGAGGAACTCCAGGGTCGTGCCACCATTCCCAGAGTCCCCAGATGTCTCAGTCCATTCCAGGGAAACCTGTTTTCCCTGCACTGCCTCGACTTTCAAGCCGAGGATCGACTCACACCACGGGTGGCACGTGGGACAGCCCTGTGGGAAAGCCTCGTGGGAAAGCCCTCGTGGGAAAGCCTCGAGGGAAAGCCCCTAGATCCCTTGATCCACGCAAAGGGAAGCGTGGACACTGCTGCTTCAGCTCGGGAGGAAAGCGCACGTGCATTCCCCCACTCGAGACGACGGACTGACTCCCCTGGGGAGACTCCAGAAGTACCCCAAGATCCATGTCAGCACTGGAGAGGAATGCTCAGGTTCTGGCACCTACTCCACACAAGATCTTAGGCCCCGGCATCGACTGGGAGAGGAATCCCGAGAGGCCCCGAGAGCAACTCGCATGGGGACTGGCCTTTCCTGAGGCCACCAGAGCGGGTCCCTGAGGTCCCCGTCGTAAGTCGAGAGCACCTGCCGCAACTCGAGAAAATCCAGGAGGTTCTCCCCTCCAGGCGAGATGAGGCCCATTTCCGCTGAGGCGTCTCGAGGCTAATCACACCTAACCTCTGGAACTTCCAAAGGGTCCTTCACACCCTTGCTGCAACTCAAGAAGTTCCCCGACATACCCGTCTCCACTCGAGAGGAAGCACGAGTGTCCCACCCACATCCAGAGGAGCCCTGTTTCCGCCTCATAGCTCGAGAGCATTGATCCTTTCCCTGCATGGTCGGAAAAGAATTCACGGCGTTTCCAACGCATCTTAAGTGGAGGCGCTCTCCACAGGAAAATAGAGAGGACTCCAGGGTCGTGCCACCATTCCCAGAGTCCCCCAGATGTCTCAGTCCATTCCAGGGAAACCTTTATTCCCTGCACTGCCTCGACTTTCAAACCGAGGATCGACTCACACCACAGTGGCACGTGGGACAGCCCTGTGGGAAAGCCTCGTGGGAAAGCCTCGAGGGAAAGCCACAGATCCCTTGATCCATGCGAAGGGAAGCGTGACACTGCTGCTACAGATCGGGAGGAAAGCGCACGTGCATGCCCCCAGTGGAGTAGCGGACTGACTGCCCTGAGAGACTCCAGAAGTACACCAAGATCCATGTCAGCACTGCAGAGGAATCCTCAGGTTCCAGCACCGACTCCACACAAGATCTTAGGCACCCGGCATCGAAGGGAGAGGAATCCCGAGAGGCCCCCGAGCAACTCGCATGGGGACTGGCCTTTCCTGAGGCCTCCAGAGCGGGTCCCTGAGGTCCCCGTCGTAAGTTGAGAGCACCTGCCGCAACTCGAGAAAATCCAGGAGGTTCTCCCCTCCAGGCGAGATGAGGCCCATTTCCGCTGAGGCGTCTCGAGGCTAATCACATCTAACATCTGGAACTTCCAAAGGGTCCTTCACACCCTTGCTGCAACTCAAGAAGTTCCCCGACATACCGGTCTCCACTCAAGAGTAACATGAGAGTCCCGCCCATTTCCAGAGTGGCCCCGTTTCCGACTGCTAGCTCGAGAGGAGGGATCCTTTCCCTGCGTGGTCGGGAAAGAATTCCTAGCATTCCTGTCGCATCTCAAGAGGAGGCGCTCTCCACAGGAAAGACGAGAGGAACTCCAGGATCAGGCCCCATTCCCAGAGTCCCCCTGATTTCTCAGGCCATTGCAGGGAAACCTGTTTTCCCTGCACTGCCTCGACTTTCAAGGGAGGATCGACTCACACCACGGTGGCACGTGGGACAGCCCTGTGGGGAAGCCTCGTGGGAAAGCCCTGTGGGAAAGCCTCGAGGGAAAGCCCCTGATCCCTTGATCCACGCAAAGGGAAGCGTGACACTGCTGCTTCGCTCGGGAGGAAAGCGCACGTGCATTCCCCCACTCGAGACGACGACTGACTCCCCTGGGGAGACTCCAGAAGTACCCCAAGATCCATCTCAGCACTTGAGAGGAATGCTCAGGTTCCGGCACCTACTCCACACAAGATCTTAGGCCCCGGCATCCACTGGAGAGGAATCCCGAGAGGCCCCCGAGCAACTCGCATGGGGACTGGCCTTGCCTGAGGCCACCAGAGCGGGTCCCTGAGGTCCCCGTCGTAAGTCGAGAGCACCTGCCGCAACTCGAGAAAATCCAGGAGGTTCTCCCCTCCAGGCGAGATGAGGCCCATTTCCGCTGAGGCGTCTCGAGGCTAATCACACCTAAACTCTGGAACTTCCAAAGGGTCCTTCACACCCTTGCTGCAACTCAAGAAGTTCCCCGACATACCCGACTACACTCGAGAGGAAGCACGAGAGTCCCGCCCACATCCAGAGGAGCCCCGTTTCCGCCTCCTAACTCGAGAGGAGGGATCCTTTCCCTGCGTGGTCGGGAAAGAATTCCCGGCGTTCCCGTCACACCTCAAGTGGAGGCGCTCTCCACAGGAAAGGCGAGAGGAACTCCCGGGTTGTGCCACATTCCCAGAGTCCCCCAGATGTGTCAGTCCATTCCAGGGAAACCTGTTTTCCCTGCACTGCCTCGACTTTCAAGCCGAGGATCGACTCACACCTCGGTGGCACGTGGGACAGCCCTGTGGGAAGGCCTCGTGGGAAAGCCTCGAGGGAAAGCCACAGATCCCTTGATCCACGCGACGGGAAGCGTGACACTGCTGTTACAGCTCGGGAGGTAAGCGCACGTGCATACCCGCACTCGAGACGACGAGTGACTCCCCTGGGGAGACTCCAGAAGTACCCCAGGATCCATGTCAGCACTGGAGAGGAATCCTCAGGTTCCGGCACCGACTCCAAACAAGGTCTTAGGGCCTGGCATCGAAGGGAGAGGAATCCCGAGAGGCCCCCGAGCAACTTGCATGGGGACTGGCCTTTCCTGAGGCCACCAGAGCGGGTCCCTGAGGTCCCCGTCGTTAGTCGAGAGCACCTGCCACAACTCGAGAAAATCCAGGAGGTTCTCCCTTCCAGGCGAGATAAGGACCATTTCCGCTGAGGTGTCTCAAGGCTAATCACACCTAACCTCTGGAACTTACAAAGGGTCCTTCACACCCTTGCTGCAACTCAAGAAGATCCCCAACATACCCGTCTCCACTCGAGAGGAAGCACGAGAGTCCCGCCCAAATTCAGAGGAGCCCCGTTTCCGCCTCCTAGCTCGAGAGGAGGGATCCTTTCCATCAGTGATCGGGAAAGAGTTCCCAGTGTTTCCGGTGCATCTCAAGAGGAGGCGATCTCCACAGGAAAGGCGAGAGGAACTCCAGGGACGTGCCACCATTCCCTAAGTCCCCCAGATGTCCCAGTCCATTCCAGGGAAACCTGTTTTCCCTGCACTGCCTCTACTTTCAAGCCGAGGATCGACTCACACCACTGTGGCACGTGGGACAGCCCTGTGGGAAAGCCTCGTGGGAAAGCCTCGAGAGAAAGCCTCGTGGGAAAGCCTCGAGGGAAGCCACAGTTGCTTTGATTCACGCGAACGGAAGTGTGACACTGCTGCTACATCTCGGAAGGAAAGCGCACGTGCATGCCCCCACTCGATACGAGGACTGACTACCCTGGAGAGACTCCAGAAGTACCCCAAGATCCACATCAGCACTGGCGAGGAATCCTCACGTTCCGGCACCGACTCCAAACAAGGTTTTAGGCCCCTGCATCGACGGGAGAAGAATCCCGAGAGGCCCCGAGCAACTAGCATGGGTACTGGCCTTTCCTGAGGCCATCAGAGCGGGTCCCTGAGGTCCCCGTCATAAGTCGAGAGCAACTGCCGCAACTCGATAAAATCCAGGAGGTTCTCCCCTCCAGGCGAGATGAGGCCCGTTTCCTCTGAGGCGTCCCCAGGCTAATCACACCTAACCTCTGGAACTTCGAAAACGTCCTTCACATCCTTGCTGCAACTCAAGAAGTTCCCCGACATACCCGTCTCCACTCGAGAGGAAGCACGAGAGTCCCGCCCACATCCAGAGGAGCCCCGTTTCCGCCTCATAGCACGAGAGGAGGGATCCTTTCCCTGCATGGTCGGGAAAGAATTCCCGGCGTTCCCGTCGCATCTCAAGAGGGTAGGCTTTCCACAGGAAAGGCGTCAGGAACTCCAGGGTCCTTCCACCATTCCCAGAGTCGCCCAGATGTCTCAGGCCATTCCAGGGAAGCCTGTTTTCCCGGCACTGCCTCAAATTTCAAGCCGAGGATCGACTCACACCATGGTGGCACGTGGATAGCGCTGTGGTAAAGCCTCGTGGGAAAGCCTGGTGGGAAAGCCTCTAGGGAAAGCCTCGAGGGAAAGCCACTGTTCCCTTGATTCACGCGAAGGGAAGCATGACACTGCTGCTACAGCTCGGGAGGTAAGCGCTCGTGCATGCCCCCACTCGAGACGAGGACTGACTCCCCTGGGGAGACTCCAGAAGTACCCCAATATCCAAGTCAGCACTGGAGAGGAATCCTCAGGTTCCGGCACCGACTCCAAACAAGGTCTTAGGCCGGGCATCGACGGTAGTGGAATCCCGAGATGCCCCCGAGCAACTCGCATGGGGACTGGCCTTTCTGAGGCCACCAGAGCGGGTCCCTGAGGTCCCCGTCGTAAGTCGAGAGCACCTGCCGCAACTCGAGAAAATCCAGGAGGTTCTCCCCTCCAGGCGAGATGAGGCCCATTTCCGCTGAGGCGTCTCGAGGCTAATCACACCTAACCTCTGGAACTTCCAAAGGGTCCTTCACACCCTTGCTGCAACTCAAGAAGTTCCCCGACATACCCGTCTCCACTCGAGAGGAAGCACGAGTGTCCCACCCACATCCAGAGGAGCCCTGTTTCCGCCTCATAGCTCGAGAGCATTGATCCTTTCCCTGCATGGTCGGAAAAGAATTCACGGCGTTTCCAACGCATCTTAAGTGGAGGCGCTCTCCACAGGAAAATAGAGAGGACTCCAGGGTCGTGCCACCATTCCCAGAGTCCCCCAGATGTCTCAGTCCATTCCAGGGAAACCTTTATTCCCTGCACTGCCTCGACTTTCAAACCGAGGATCGACTCACACCACAGTGGCACGTGGGACAGCCCTGTGGGAAAGCCTCGTGGGAAAGCCTCGAGGGAAAGCCACAGATCCCTTGATCCATGCGAAGGGAAGCGTGACACTGCTGCTACAGATCGGGAGGAAAGCGCACGTGCATGCCCCCAGTGGAGTAGCGGACTGACTGCCCTGAGAGACTCCAGAAGTACACCAAGATCCATGTCAGCACTGCAGAGGAATCCTCAGGTTCCAGCACCGACTCCACACAAGATCTTAGGCACCGGCATCGAAGGGAGAGGAATCCCGAGAGGCCCCGAGCAACTCGCATGGGGACTGGCCTTTCCTGAGGCCTCCAGAGCGGGTCCCTGAGGTCCCCGTCGTAAGTTGAGAGCACCTGCCGCAACTCGAGAAAATCCAGGAGGTTCTCCCCTCCAGGCGAGATGAGGCCCATTTCCGCTGAGGCGTCTCGAGGCTAATCACATCTAACATCTGGAACTTCCAAAGGGTCCTTCACACCCTTGCTGCAACTCAAGAAGTTCCCCGACATACCGGTCTCCACTCAAGAGTAACATGAGAGTCCCGCCCATTTCCAGAGTGGCCCCGTTTCCGACTGCTAGCTCGAGAGGAGGGATCCTTTCCCTGCGTGGTCGGGAAAGAATTCCTAGCATTCCTGTCGCATCTCAAGAGGAGGCGCTCTCCACAGGAAAGACGAGAGGAACTCCAGGATCAGGCCCCATTCCCAGAGTCCCCCTGATTTCTCAGGCCATTGCAGGGAAACCTGTTTTCCCTGCACTGCCTCGACTTTCAAGGGAGGATCGACTCACACCACGGTGGCACGTGGGACAGCCCTGTGGGGAAGCCTCGTGGGAAAGCCCTGTGGGAAAGCCTCGAGGGAAAGCCCCTGATCCCTTGATCCACGCAAAGGGAAGCGTGACACTGCTGCTTCGCTCGGGAGGAAAGCGCACGTGCATTCCCCCCACTCGAGACGACGACTGACTCCCCTGGGGAGACTCCAGAAGTACCCCAAGATCCATCTCAGCACTTGAGAGGAATGCTCAGGTTCCGGCACCTACTCCACACAAGATCTTAGGCCCCGGCATCCACTGGAGAGGAATCCCGAGAGGCCCCGAGCAACTCGCATGGGGACTGGCCTTGCCTGAGGCCACCAGAGCGGGTCCCTGAGGTCCCCGTCGTAAGTCGAGAGCACCTGCCGCAACTCGAGAAAATCCAGGAGGTTCTCCCCTCCAGGCGAGATGAGGCCCATTTCCGCTGAGGCGTCTCGAGGCTAATCACACCTAAACTCTGGAACTTCCAAAGGGTCCTTCACACCCTTGCTGCAACTCAAGAAGTTCCCCGACATACCCGACTACACTCGAGAGGAAGCACGAGAGTCCCGCCCACATCCAGAGGAGCCCCGTTTCCGCCTCCTAACTCGAGAGGAGGGATCCTTTCCCTGCGTGGTCGGGAAAGAATTCCCGGCGTTCCCGTCACACCTCAAGTGGAGGCGCTCTCCACAGGAAAGGCGAGAGGAACTCCCGGGTTGTGCCACATTCCCAGAGTCCCCCAGATGTGTCAGTCCATTCCAGGGAAACCTGTTTTCCCTGCACTGCCTCGACTTTCAAGCCGAGGATCGACTCACACCTCGGTGGCACGTGGGACAGCCCTGTGGGAAGGCCTCGTGGGAAAGCCTCGAGGGAAAGCCACAGATCCCTTGATCCACGCGACGGGAAGCGTGACACTGCTGTTACAGCTCGGGAGGTAAGCGCACGTGCATACCCGCACTCGAGACGACGAGTGACTCCCCTGGGGAGACTCCAGAAGTACCCCAGGATCCATGTCAGCACTGGAGAGGAATCCTCAGGTTCCGGCACCGACTCCAAACAAGGTCTTAGGGCCTGGCATCGAAGGGAGAGGAATCCCGAGAGGCCCCCGAGCAACTTGCATGGGGACTGGCCTTTCCTGAGGCCACCAGAGCGGGTCCCTGAGGTCCCCGTCGTTAGTCGAGAGCACCTGCCACAACTCGAGAAAATCCAGGAGGTTCTCCCTTCCAGGCGAGATAAGGACCATTTCCGCTGAGGTGTCTCAAGGCTAATCACACCTAACCTCTGGAACTTACAAAGGGTCCTTCACACCCTTGCTGCAACTCAAGAAGATCCCCAACATACCCGTCTCCACTCGAGAGGAAGCACGAGAGTCCCGCCCAAATTCAGAGGAGCCCCGTTTCCGCCTCCTAGCTCGAGAGGAGGGATCCTTTCCATCAGTGATCGGGAAAGAGTTCCCAGTGTTTCCGGTGCATCTCAAGAGGAGGCGATCTCCACAGGAAAGGCGAGAGGAACTCCAGGGACGTGCCACCATTCCCTAAGTCCCCCAGATGTCCCAGTCCATTCCAGGGAACACCTGTTTTCCCTGCACTGCCTCTACTTTCAAGCCGAGGATCGACTCACACCACTGTGGCACGTGGGACAGCCCTGTGGGAAAGCCTCGTGGGAAAGCCTCGAGAGAAAGCCTCGTGGGAAAGCCTCGAGGGAAGCCACAGTTGCTTTGATTCACGCGAACGGAAGTGTGACACTGCTGCTACATCTCGGAAGGAAAGCGCACGTGCATGCCCCCACTCGATACGAGGACTGACTACCCTGGAGAGACTCCAGAAGTACCCCAAGATCCACATCAGCACTGGCGAGGAATCCTCACGTTCCGGCACCGACTCCAAACAAGGTTTTAGGCCCCTGCATCGACGGGAGAAGAATCCCGAGAGGCCCCGAGCAACTAGCATGGGTACTGGCCTTTCCTGAGGCCATCAGAGCGGGTCCCTGAGGTCCCCGTCATAAGTCGAGAGCAACTGCCGCAACTCGATAAAATCCAGGAGGTTCTCCCCTCCAGGCGAGATGAGGCCCGTTTCCTCTGAGGCGTCCCCAGGCTAATCACACCTAACCTCTGGAACTTCGAAAACGTCCTTCACATCCTTGCTGCAACTCAAGAAGTTCCCCGACATACCCGTCTCCACTCGAGAGGAAGCACGAGAGTCCCGCCACATCCAGAGGAGCCCCGTTTCCCGCCTCATAGCACGAGAGGAGGGATCCTTTCCCTGCATGGTCGGGAAAGAATTCCCGGCGTTCCCGTCGCATCTCAAGAGGGTAGGCTTTCCACAGGAAAGGCGTCAGGAACTCCAGGGTCCTTCCACCATTCCCAGAGTCGCCCAGATGTCTCAGGCCATTCCAGGGAAGCCTGTTTTCCCGGCACTGGCCTCAAATTTCAAGCCGAGGATCGACTCACACCATGGTGGCCACGTGGATAGCGCTGTGGTAAAGCCTCGTGGGAAAGCCTGGTGGGAAAGCCTCTAGGGAAAGCCTCGAGGGAAAGCCACTGTTCCCTTGATTCACGCGAAGGGAAGCATGACACTGCTGCTACAGCTCGGGAGGTAAGCGCTCGTGCATGCCCCACTCGAGACGAGGACTGACTCCCCTGGGGAGACTCCAGAAGTACCCCAATAGCCAAGTCAGCACTGGGAGAGGAATCCTCAGGTTCCGGCACCCGACTCCAAACAAGGTCTTAGGCCCGGCATCGACGGTAGTGGAATCCCGAGATGCCCCCGAGCAACTCGCATGGGGACTGGCCTTTCTGAGGCCACCAGAGGCGGGTCCCTGAGGTCCCCGTCGTAAGTCGAGAGCACCTGCCGCAACTCGAGAAAATCCAGGAGGTTCTCCCCTCCAGGCGAGATGAGGCCCATTTCCGCTGAGGCGTCTCGAGGCTAATCACACGTAACCTCTGGAACTTCCAAAGGGTCCTTCACACCCTTGCTGCAACTCAAGAAGTTCCCCGACATACCCGTCTCCACTCGAGAGGAAGCACGAGTGTCCCACCCACATCCAGAGGAGCCCTGTTTCCGCCTCATAGCTCGAGAGCATTGATCCTTCCCCTGCATGGTCGGAAAAGAATTCACGGCGTTTCCAACGCATCTTAAGTGGAGGCGCTCTCCACAGGAAAATAGAGAGGACCAGGGTCGTGCCACCATTCCCAGAGTCCCCCAGATGTCTCAGTCCATTCCAGGGAAACCTTTATTTCCTGCACTGCCTCGACTTTCAAACGAGGATCGACTCACACCACAGTGGCACGTGGACAGCCTGTGGGAAAGCCTCGTGGGAAAGCCTCGAGGGAAAGCCACAGATCCCTTGATCCATGCGAAAGCGAGGACACTGCTACATCGAGGAAAGCGCACGTGCATGCCCCAAGTAGCGGACTGACTGCCCTGAGAGACTCCAGAAGTACACCAAGATCCATGTCAGCACTGAGAGGAATCCTCAGGTTCCAGCACCGACTCCACACAAGATCTTAGGCACCGGCATCGAA
>NW_017216514.1:0-13144 GCF_001704415.2 Capra hircus
TAAATTATAGGCCAACTCATCTCAAAATTGACTCTGATGTCAGGGGCAGATCAACTAATAAAAAGCTTGGATTGTCCCTCTGGAGGAAAGTGAGATCTTTGTCCCCACGAGAAAATTGACTCTGATGTCAGGGGCAGATCAACTAATAAAAAAGCTTGGATTGTCTCTGGAAAAAGTGAGATCTTTGTCCCACGAGAAGAATCTGAAGGGTTAAGGGAACTTGCAAGAGTGGGGAAAGCTTAGTCCATCCTACATGTACCAAAATCTTAAATAAGGCTTATTTGCTTTACCGAAGTAAACAAACAGATGATGAAAACAATTATAAATCAATGAAAGGTAAAGAAACTCATAGTCTGTTATCAAAAATTGGCATTCTAAGAAAACTTTTGTTCTCTTAACCTAGAGGGGAGACTAAATTCCATCTGGTACAGCTTACCAGAAGACAACAAACAAACAAACAAATTATCGGTAAGCTTAAAAAATGTATATTCCATATATCTTGAAGTAGCAGTATTTCTGTAAAGGCATCAGTGTGAAATCATAGAAGACATGGTTAAAACCTGATTAAATAGAAATTGACAATGTAATCTGGTCACTGGCTGCGACTTGAAATGCTTTCATATAATAACTGGAATTATAACTGACAGCATTTGACCAGGACATATCAGATTTTCACGGATGTCAGATAATTTCTAGGATATCTATATTAGGAACTGAAGGAATCTTTGAACCTAGGAAAGAAAACAACACTCTCAAGGCCCTTGCTGAATATCTATCAGCAAGGAATGTCTTTGCAAGGATCGCAAAATGAAGGGAAAATACACCGGACCTGCCTCTGCACCTTCGGTCCTCTGAGCAGATCTGGAGGTCTCCTTTGTATAAGCTAACCTGTTCCTTCCAAATAGAGGTTTGCAACACAAAACAAGTGGCCGCCTATTCTTCCTCGAAGGGAGGATCTCTTTCCCCACATCCTGCGAACTCCTTTCCCAGCCTCCAGGAAAAGCGCGTCTTGCAGTTCCTTTCAGAAAATCCTAATGGACGGAGAAGCCTGGTAGGCTGCAGTCCGTGGGGTCGCTGAGGGTCGGACACGGACTGAGCGACTGCACTTTCATTTTCACTTTCATGGCATTGGAGAAGGCAATGGCAACCCACTTACTGTTCTTGCCTGGAGAATCCCAGGGACGGGGGAGGCCTAGTGGGCTACCGTCTATGGCGTCGCACAGAGTCGAACACGACTGAAGCAACTTAGCAGCAGCAGCAGCAGCAGTTCCTTTCTTAGGGGCAGTTATCCCTGAGATTGGGACCTGGAAAGGCAGAGCCACCTCCACACACACGTCTTTTCTGTCCCCTTTCCTCTGGAGGAGAGCTCTAGTGAGCCTAGGTCTGTCAGGAAAATTCTTGGCTTTGACGGGATCACACCGGTGTGTGAACCTGCATACCCGACCTAGGGGCCACAGGGCACCTGTTTTGCTCGAGTGGGTCCTGGAGGGGTGCAGCATAGCAAGAGCTTAAAAATCCATCCAATTTGTCTTTTTTTTTAACCTCGGAGAGAACGAGTTTGCTCCACCTCCACCCTTTGGCAGTGTGGAGGGAAGAGGGCACCACCCTCTCCCAAAGGGGACATAGGGCCTACCAGGAGAGAAAGGCCCCTTGAGGAGCTGAGCCCAGGTAGGCAGCCAGTGATGTCAAGCACACTCCCGCTGCTTGCTTCTTCATGGGCACTCCCCACGATCTGCTAGGAATGTCTTTGCAAGGATCTCAAAGGGAAGGGGAGATACATGGCCCTGTCTCTGGAACTTCAGTCTCTGAGCAGATCTGGAGGTCTTGAGTTGTATAAGCAAACCTGTTCCTTCCAAATAGAGGCTTGCAAACACACCCCCGGTGGTTGCCTCTTCTTCCCCGAAGAAGTCTTTCTTTCCCCACATGCTGCGAACTCCCTGTCCCAACCTCCAAGAATAGCGCTTCTTGCCATTCCTTTCTTAGAGGCAGTTATCCCTGAGCTTGGGGCCGTAGGGAGTAGCCCCACACTCACAGGGAAAGGCAAAGACTCCTCCATACATCTCCTCTATCCCCTTTGCTCTGGAGGAGAGCTCTAGTGAGCCTAGGTCTTTCAGGAAAATTCTTGGCTTGGACAGGATCTCACCCTGTTTGTGAACCTGCATACCCAACCAGGGGCCACAGAGCACCTGTTTCAGTAAAGTGGGCCCTGAAAGGGTGCAGCCTAGCAAGAGCTTGAAAATCCATTCAATTGCTGTTTTTTGTACCTCTGACAGAGCGAGCTTGGCTCCACCCTTTGGCAGTGAGGAGAAAAGAGGCATGACACCCTCCCCAAGGGGACATGGGGCCTATTCGAGAGGAAAGGCCCCTTGTGGAGATGAGGCCAGGAAGGCACACAGTCGTGTCAAACACACTCCCACTGCTTGCTTCTTCAGGGGCACTCCCGCTATCAGCTAGGAATGTCTTTGCAATGATCACAAAGGGAAGGGGAGATACAGGGACCTGCTTCTGGACCTCCGGTGCTCTGAGCAAATCTCGAGGTCTCCCGTTGTTGGTCAAGGTCAAGGTCAAGTTCAAGTTCAAGGTCAAGTTCAAGTTGAAGTTCAAAGTCAAGGTCAAGTTCAAAGTCAAGGTCAAGGTCAAGTTCAAGTTCAAGGTCAAGTTCAAGTTCAAATTCAAGGTCAAGGTCAAGGTCAAGTTCAAGTTGAAGTTCAAGGTCAAGGTAAAGTTCAAGTTGAAGATCAAGGTCAAGGTCAAGTTCAAGCTCAAGGTCAAGTTCAAGGTCAAGGTCAAGGTCAAGGTCAAGTTCAACGTCAAGTTCAAGTTCAAGTTCAAAGTCAAGTTCAAGGTCAAGGTCAAGTTCAAGTTGAAGTTAAAGTTCAAGGTCAAGGTCAAGTTCAAGGTCAAGGTCAAGGCCAATTTCAAGTTCAAAGTCAAAGTCAAGGTCAAGGTCAAGGTCAAGTTCAACTTCAAGGGCAGGGCAAGGCCAAGACCAAGACCAAGGCAAGGGCAAGGGCAAGGGCAAGGCCCAGGCCAAGGCAAAGGCCAAGGCCACCAAAGCGAAGCCCAAACCCCGTAACGCCTGACAAAAGGCAGAAGCCACTAGGCCCCTGTGCAGAGGAAGCCACTGAAGTCAGCAAGGCCACAGAGCTCCCCGACTCCCATTCCCACAGGAAGATGTGAGGATAAAGGGCCTCATCCCAGCACAGCACCTGCTCCCACCACCCCGCAACCCCGGCCCCCGCCCCCCGCAGCACGCCCCCTGAAACAACACTGTCTTCCCAGAAAAGAGTACGGAGAAGCCATGTGTGTGCCAAAGGAGCAAGATGAACGAACGATGCCACGCCCTCCGAATTTGGGCACACCTGACGCCTCGGAACCCCGGGCCTGGCCGATGGGTCCCAGCCGTTCTCGGGTGGGAGGGGGGTCAACACATTGGCCGAGAGCCCTTGCCCAGGCCACCCGCAAATCCCCTGAGATGTGATCCGACCACAGGGACCGAGGGCAAACGTACCGCTTGAGGTGCTGGAGGAGCCGAACCAAGCCATGGTGGGAGAGGCACACGGGCACGCTGCAGACTGCTGGCCGAGTGGGCGGGGACCCAGCAGCTTAGGACTCTGGAGAACGGGAGGCGTCTCCGCCACCATTGACGTCAATAGGGTTTGGGTGGGTAGATGGTGGGGGTCGCCCCTGGCCTCTTTCCAAGCAGAGACCCTGGACGGAGTCCCGTGGAGCGAGTGGGCTTTTCCCGGGCACGGCTGAGCCCTGGACCGCCAAGATCCCCGTTGGGGTGGGCGGGCATTTCGCGCGCTTTGGTTTGTGGCCCTCCCTCGCAGCGGGGGGTGGGATCAACCCCGGGTGGATCAATCAGGGGCCCTCAGCAGTGCCAAGGGAGCTCACCGCCCAGGAAACGCCCCAAGGTCCCTTTGAATTGGCCACCAACGCCCCCTTTCCCAGCCTGCCTTGCTCTGGGATTTCCCGCCTTTTCACATTCCACAGGTCCCTGGGCCTCGACTGTCCCCCGCTGGCTCCTCCGAGGCATTCCGGGACACCAGACGCTCTCTCCAGCGCTTCCACCTAGATGCCTCGCTGTCCTCGCCTCCGTTTCCCCCATGCCCCCTCCCCAACTTCTCCATGGGCTCTTGGCATCCTTTCCCTACAGCAGTCCCAGAGTGCCACCGCCGAGGGCTTTGAGTTGCCTGGAGCTCAAGGCTCCGGCCAGAGACCTGAGGGGCCAGCGTCTGGACTGGCATCTAATGCCATTTGGGGCTTTTCTCACGTGGAGCCTGAGGCCCGCACCTCCGCGGGCAACCCCCCAGCGCGAGTGCTCTGGAGACACCCGCCCAAGGGGACAGTGTATCCCCTACTGTGGGGAAGGAGGTTCCTGTTTTCCCTGCACTGGTTCGACTTTCACGCCGAGGATCGACTCACACCATGGTGGCAAGTGGAATAGCCCTGTGGGAAAGCCTCATGGGAAAGACTCCAGGGAAAGCCACAGATTCCTTGATCCACGAGAAGGGAAGCGTGACACTGCTGCTACCGCTCGGGAGGAAAGCGCACGTGCATGACCCCACTCGAGCCGAGGACTGACGCAAGCTTGGGAGACTCCAGAAGTACGCCAAGATCCATGTCAGCACTGGAGAGGAATCCTCAGGTTCCGGTCCCGACTCCACACAAGGTCTTAGGCCCCAGCATCGACGGGAGAGGAATCCTGAGAGGCCCCCTAGTACCTCGCATGGGGACTGGCCTTTCCTGAGGTCACCAGAGCGGGTCCCTGAGGTCTCCGTCGTAACTCGAGAGCACCTGCCGCAACTCGAGAAAATCCAGGAGGTTCTCCCCTGCAGGCGAGATGAGGCCCGTTTCCACTGAGGTGTCTCGAGGCTAATCACACGTGAACTCTGGAACTTCTAAAGAGTCTTTCACAGTCATGCTGCAACTCAAGAAGTTCCCCGACATACCCGTCTCCACTCAAGAAGAAGCACGAGGGTCCCGGCCACATCCAGAGGAGCTGCGTTTCCGGCTCGTAGCTCGAGATGAGGGATCCTTTCCCTACTTGGTCGGGAAAGAATTCCCGGCATTCCCATCGCATCTCAAGAGGAGGCGCTCTCCAAAGGAAAGGGGAGAGGAACTGCAGGGTCGTGCCACCATTCCAAGACTCCCCCAGATGTCTCAGTCCATTCCATAGGAACCTGTTTTCCCTGCACTGCCTCGGCTTTCACGCCGAGGATTGACTCACACCACCGAGACACGTGGGACAGCCCTGTGGAGAGCCTCGTGGGAAAGACTGGAGGGAAAGTCACAGATCCCTTGGTCCACGCAAGCAGAAGCGTGACACTGCTGCTACAGCATGGGAGGAAAGGGCACGCTCATGCCCCACTCGAGACGAGGCCTGAATCCCCTGGGGAGAATCCAGAGGTAGCCCAAGATCCATGTCAGCACTGGAAAGGAATCCTCAGGTTCCGGTACCGACTGCACACAAGGTCTTAGGCCCCGACATCGACAGGAGAGGAATCCCGAGAAGACCCCGAGCAACTCGCATGGGGACTGGCCTTTCCTCAGGCCACCAAAGCGGGTCCTTGAGGTCCAGGTCGTAAGTCGAGAGCACCTGCCGCAACTCGAGAATATCCAGGAGGTTCTCCCCTCCAGGTGAGCTGAGGCCCATTTCCGCTAAGGCGTCACGAGGCTAATCACACCTAAACTTTCGAACTTCCAAAGAGTCCTTCACACCCTTGCTTCAACTCAAGAAGTTCCCCGACATACCCGTCTCCACTTGAGAGGAAGCACAAGAATCCCGCCCATATCCAGTGGAGCCCCTTTTCTGCCTCATAGCTCGAGAGGAGGGATCCTTTCAGTGCATGGTCGGGAAAGAATTCCTTGCATTCCCATCGCATCTCAAGAGGAGGCGCTCTCCACAGGAAAGGCGAGAGGAACTCCAGGGTCATGCCACCATTTCCAGAGTCCCCCATATGTCTCAGTCCATTCCAGGGAAACCTGTTTTCCTGGCACTGCCTCCACTTTCAAGCCGAGGATCGACTCACACCACGGTTGCACGAGGGAAAGCCCTGTGGGAAAGCCTCGTGGAAAGCCTCGTGGGAAACGCTCGAGGGAAAGCCACTGATCCCTTGATCCACACGAAGGGAAGCGTGACACTGCTGCTACAGCTCTGGAGGAAAGCACACGTGCAAGCCCCCACTCGAGACGAGGACTGACTCCCCTGGGGAGACTCCAGAAGTACCCCAAGATCCATGTCAGCACTGGAGAGGAATCCTCAGGTTCCGGCACTGACACGACACAAGGTCTTAGGGCCTGGCATCGATGGGAGAGGAATTCCGAAAGGCCTTGAGCAACTCGCATGGGTACTGGCCTTTCCTTAGGCCACCAGAGCGGGTCCCTGAGGTCCCCGTCCTAAGTCGAGAGCACCTGCCGCAACTCGAGAATATCCAGGAGGTTCTCCCCTCCAGGCGAGATGAGGCCCTTTTCCGCTGAGATGTCTCGAGTCTAATCACACCTAAACTCTGGAACTTCGAAAGGGTCCTTCACACCTTTGCTTCAACTCAAGAAGTTCCCCGACATACCCGTCTCCACTCGAGAGGAAGCACGAGAGTCCAGCTCACATTCAGATGAGCCGTGTTTCCGCCTCCTAGCTCGAGAGGAGGGATCCTTTCCCTGCGTGTCCGGAAAGAATTCCCGGCGTTCCCGTCGCATCTCAAGAGGAGCGGCTCTAAACAGTAAAGGTGAGAGGAACTCCAGGTTGTGCCACCATTCCCTGAAAGCCCCGGATGTCTCAGTCCATTCCAGGGAAACCTGTTTACCCTGCACTGCCTCGACTTTCAAGCCGAGGATAGAGTCACACCACGGTGGCACGTGGGAGAGCCCTGTGGGAAAGCCTCGAGGGAAAGCCTCGAGGGAAAGCCACAGATCCCTTGATCCACTCGAAGGGAAGCGTGACACTGCTGCTACAGCTGGGGAGGAAAGCGCATGTGCATGCCCCACTCGAGATGAGGACTGACTCCCCTGGGGAGACTCCAGACGTACCCCAAGATCCATGTCAGCACTGGAGAGGATTCCTCAGGTTCCGGCACTGACTCCACACAAGGTCTTAGGCCCCAGCATCGACGGGAGAGGAAACCCGAGAGGCCCCCGAGAGGCCACCGAGAAACTCGAATGGGGACTGGCCTTTCCTGAGGCCACCAGAGAGGGTCCCTGAGGTCCCCGACGTAAGTCGAGAGCACCTGCCGCAACTCGAGAAAATCCAGGAGGTTCTCCCCTCCAGGCGAGATGAGGCCCATTTCCGCTGAGGCGTCTCGAGGCTAATCACACCTAAACTCTGGAACTTCCAAAGGGTCCTTCACACCCATGCTGCAACTCAAGAAGCTCCACGACATACCCGACTCCACTCGAGAGGAAGCACGAGAGTCCCGCCCATATCCAGAGGAGCCCCGTTTCCGCCTCCTAGCTCGAGAGGACGGATCCTTTCCCGGGTTGTCGGGAAAGAATTCCCGGCGTTCCCATCGCATCTCAAGTGGAGGCGCTCTCCACAGGAAAGGCGAGAGGAACTCCAGGGACGTGCCACATTCCCAGAGTACCCCAGATGTCTCAGTCCATTCCAGGGAAACCTGTTTTCCTTGCACTGCCTCGACTTTCAAGCCGAGGATCGACTCACACCACGGTGGCACGTGGGACAGCCCTGTGGGAAAGCCTCGTGGGAAAGCCTCGAGGGAAAGCCTCGTGGGAAAACCTCGAGGGAAAGCCACAGATGCCTTGATCCACGCGAAGGGAAGCGTGACACTGCTGCTACAGCTCGGGAGGAAAGCGCACGTGCATGCCCCCTCTCGAAACGAGGACTGACTCACCTGGGGAGACTCCAGAAGTACCCCAAGATCCATGTCATCACTGGAGAGGAATCCTCAGGTTCCGGCACCGACACCGCACAATGTCTTAGGCCTGGGCATCGATGGGAGAGGAATCCCGAAAGGCCCCCGAGCAACTCGCATGGGGACTGGCCTTTCCTGAGGCCACCAGAGCGGGTCCCTGAGGACCCCGTCGTAAGTCGAGAGCGCCTGCCGCAACTCGATAAAATCCAGGAGGTTCTCCCTTCCAGGCGAGATGAGGCCCATTTCTGCTGAGACGTCTCGAGGCTAATCACACCTAACCTCTGGAAGTTCCAAAGGGTCCTTCAAACCCTTTCTGCAACTCAAGAAGTTCCCCGACATACCCATTTCCACTCCAGAGGAAGCACGAGTGTCCGCCCACATCCAGAGGAGCCCCAGTTTCCGCCTCATAGCTCGATAGGAGGCATCCTTTCCCTGCGTGGTCGTGAAAGAATTCCCGGCGTTCCCGTTACATCTCAAGAGGGGGCGCTCTCCACAGGAAAGGCGAGAGGAACTCCAGTGTGGTCCACCTTTCCCAGATCCCCCAGATGTCTCAGTCCATTCCACGGAAGCCTGTTTTCCCGGCACTGCCTCAACTTTCAAGCCGAGGATTGACTGACACCACGGTGGCACGTGGGACATCACTGTGGGAAAGCGTCGTGGGAAGCCTGGTGGGAAAGCGTCGTGGGAAAACCTCGTGGAAAGCCTCGAGGGAAAGCCACTGATTCTAGGATACACGGGAAGGGAAGCGTGACACTGCTGCTACAGCTCGGGAGGAAAGCGCACGTGCATGCCCCCACTCGAGACAAGGCCTGACTCCCCTGAGGAGACTCCAGAAATACCCCAAGGTCCATGTCAGCACTGGAGAGGAATCCTCAGGTTCCGGCACCGACTCCACACAAGGTCTTAGGCATCGGCATCGGCAGGAGAGGAATCCCGAGAGGCCCCCTAGCAACTCGCATGGGGACTGGCGTTTCCTGAGGCCACCAGAGCGGGTCCCTGAGGTCCCCGTCGTAAGTCGAGAGCACCTGCCGCAACTCGGGAAAATCCAGGAGGTTCTACCCACCAGGCGAGATGAGGCCCATTTCCGCTGAGGTGTCTCGAGGCTAATCACACCTAACCTCTGGAACTTCCAAAGGGTCCTTCACACCCTTGCTGCAACTCAAGAAGATCCCTGACATACCAGTCTCCACCCGAGAGGAAGCACGAGAGTCCCACTCACATCCAGAGGAGCCCCGTTTCCGCCTCCTAGCTCGAGAGGAGGGATCCTTTCCCTGAGTGGTCGGGAAAGAATTCCCGGCGTTCCCATCGCATCTCAAGAGGAGGCGCTCTCCACAGGAAAGGCGAGAGGAACTCCAGGGTCGTGCCACCATTCCCAGAGTCCCCCAGATGTATCAGTCCATTCCAGGGAAACCTGTTTTGCCTGTACAGCCTCGACTTTCAAGCCGAGGATCAGCTCACACAACGGTGGCACGTGGGACAGCCCTGTGTGAAAGCCTCGTGGGAAAGCGTCGTGGGAAAGCCTCGAGGAAAAGCCCCTGATGACTTGATCCACGCGAAGGGAAGCGTGACTCTGCTGCTCCAGCTCGGAAGGAAAGCGCACGTGCATGCCCCTACTCGAGACGAGGACTGACTCCCCTTGGGAGAATCCAGAAGTACACCAAGATCCATGTCATCACTGGAGAGGAATCCTCAGGTTCCGGCACTGACACCACACAAGGTCTTAGGCCCCAGCATTAACGGGAGAGGAATCCCGAGAGGCCCCAGAGCAACTCGCATGGGGACTGGCCTTTCCTGAGGCCACCAGAGCGGGTCCCTGAAGTCCCCGTCGTAAGTCGAGAGCACCTGCCGCAACTCGAGAAAATGCAGGAGGTTCTCCCCTCCAGGCGAGATGAGGCCCATTTCCGCTGAGGCGTCTCCAGGATATTCACCTAACCTCTGGAACTTCCAAAGGGTCCTTCACACCCTTGCTGCAACTCAAGAAGTTCCCCGACATACACGTCTTCACTCGACAGGAAGCACGAGAGTCCCGCCCACATCCAGAGGAGCCAGGTTTCCGCCTGCTAGCTCGAGAGGTGGGATTCTTTCCCTGAGTGGTCGGGAAAGAATTCCCGGCGTTCCCGTCCCATCTCAAGAGGAGGCACTCTCTACAAGAAAGGCGAGAGGAACTCCAGGGTCGTGCCACCATTCCCAGAGTCCCCCAGATGTCTCAGTCCATTCCAGGGAAACCTGATTTCCCTGCACTGCCTCAACTTTCAAGCCGAGGATCGACTCACACCGCGGTGGCACGTGGGACAGCCCTGTGGGAAAGCCTCTTGGGAATGCCTCGTGGGAAAGCTCCTGATCCGTTGATCCACGCGAAGGGAAGCGTGACACTGCTGCTACAGTTCGGGAGGAAAGCGCACGTGCATGTCACCACTCGAGACGAGGACTGGCACCCCTGGGGAGACTCCAGAAGTACCTCAAGATTCATGTCAGCACTGGAGAGGAATCGTCAGGTTCCAGCACCGACTCCACACAAGGTCTTAGGCCCCGGCATCGACGGGAGAGGAATCTCGAGAGGCCCCTGAGCAACTCTAATGGGGACTGGCCTTTCCTGAGGCCACCAGAGCGGCTCCCTGAGGTCCCTGGCGTAAGTTCAGAGCACCTGCCGCAACTCGAGAAAATCCAGGAGGTTCTCCCCTCCAGGCGAGATGAGGCCCATTTCCGCTGAGGCGTCTCGAGGCTAATCACATCTAACATCTGGAACTTCCAAAGGGTCCTTCAAACCCTTGCTGCAACATAAGAAGTTACCCGACATACCCGTCTCCACTCAAGAGGAAGCACGAAGTCCCACCCACATCGACAGTAGCCCCGTTTCCGCCTCCTACCTCGAGAGGAGGGATCCTTTCCCTGCGTGCTCGGGAAAGAATTCCCGGCGTTTCCGTCGCATCTCAAGATTAGACGCTCTCCACAGGAATGGCGAGACGAACTCCAGGGTCGTGCCACCATTCCCAGAGTCCCCCAGATGACTCCGTCCATTCCAGGGAAACCTCTTTTCCCTGCACTGCCTCGACTTTCAAGCCGAGGATCGACTCACACCACTGTGGCACGTGGGACAGCCCTGTGGGAAAGCCTCGTGGGAAAGCCTCGTGGGAAAGCCTCGTGGGAAAGCCTCGAGGGAAAGCCACAGATGCCTTGATCCACACGAAGGGAAGCGAGACTCTGCTGCTACAGCTCTGGAGGAAAGCGCACGTGCATGCCCCCACTCGGGACGAGGACTGACTCCCCTGGGGAGACTCCAGAAGTACCCAGGATCCATGTCAGCACTGGACAGAAATCCTCAGGTTCCGGCACCGACTCCACACAAGATCTTAGGCCCCGGCATCGACGAGAGAGGAATCCCGAGAGGCCCCGAGCAACTCGCAATGGGGACTGGGCACTTTCCTGAGGCCACCAGAGTGACTCCCCAGGGGAGTGGGTCCCTAGCAGTGTCATGCTTCCCTTCGCGTGGATCAAGGGATCTGTGGCTTTCCTCGAGGCTTTCACACGAGGCTTTCCCACGAGGCTTTCCCATGGGCTGTCCCACGTGCCACCGTGGTGTGAGTCGATCCTAGGCTTGAAAGTCAAGGCAGTGCAAGGAAAACAGGTTTCCCTGGAATGGACTGAGCCATCTGTGGGACTCTGGAATGGTGGCACGACACTGGAGTTCCTCTCGCTTTCTGTGGAGAGCGTCTCCTCTTGAGATGCGACGGGAAACGCCGGAATTCTTTCCCCGAGCACGCAGGGAAAGGATCCCTCCTCTCGAGGTAGGAGGCGGAAACGGGGGCTACTGTCGATGTGGGTGGGACTTCGTGCTTCCTCTTGAGTGGAGACGGGTATGTCGGGGAACTTCTTATGTTGCAGCAAGGGTTTGAAGGACCTTTGGAAGTTCCAGATGTTAGATGTGATTAGCCTCGAGACGCCTCAGCGGAAATGGGCCTCATCTCGCCTGGAGGGGAGAACCTCCTGGATTTTCTCGAGTTGCGGCAGGTGCTCTGAACTTACGCCAGGGACCTCAGGGAGCCGCTCTGGTGGCCTCAGGAAAGGCCAGTCCCCATTAGAGTTGCTCGGGGCCTCTCGAGATTCCTCTCCCGTCGATGCGGGCCTAAGACCTTGTGTGGAGTCGGTGCTGGAACCTGACGATTCCTCTCCAGTGCTGACATGAATCTTGAGGTACTTCTGGAGTCTCCCCAGGGGTGCCAGTCCTCGTCTCGAGTGGTGACATGCACGTGCCGCTTTCCTCCCGAACTGTAGCAGCAGTGTCACGCTTCCCTTCGCCGTGGATCATACGGATCCAGGAGCTTTCCCACGAGGCATTCCCAAGAGGCTTTCCCACAGGGCTGTCCCACGTGCCACCGTGGTGTGAGTCGATCCTCGGCTTGAAAGTTGAGCAGTGCAGGGAAAATCAGGTTTCCCTGGAATGGACTGAGACATCTGGGGGACTCTGGGAAGGGTGGCACGACCCTGGAGTTCCTCTCGCCTTTCCTTGTAGAGAGTCGCCTCCTCTTGAGATGGGACGGGAACGCCGGGAATTCTTTCCGACCACTCAGGGAAAGAATCCACCTCTCGAGCTAGCAGGCGGAAACCTGGCTCCTCTGGAGGTGGCGGTCTCGTGCTTCCTCTCGAGTGAAGACGGGTATGTCGGGGAACTTCTTGAGTTGCAGCAAGGGTGTGAAGACGCCTTTGGAAGTTCAGAGGTTAGGTGAATATCCTGGAGACGCCTCAGCGGAAATGGCCTCATCTCGCCTGGAGGGGAGAACCTCCTGCATTTTCTCGAGTTGCGGCAGGTGCTCTCGACTTACGACGGGGACTTCAGGGACCCGCTCTGGTGGCCTCAGGAAAGGCCAGTCCCCATGCGAGTTGCTCTGGGCCTCTCGGGATTCCTCTGCCCGTTAATGCTGGGGCCTAAGACCTTGTGTGGTGTCAGTGCCGGAACCTGAGGATTCCTCTCCAGTGATGACATGGATCTTGGTGTACTTCTGGAGTCTCCCAAGGGGAGTCAGTCCTCGTCTCGAGTAGGGGCATGCACTTTGCGCTTTCCTTCCGAGCTGGATTCCCAGATCCACAGATGTCTCTCCCATTCCAGGAAACCTGTTTTCCCTGCACTGCCTCGACTTTCAAGCCGAGGATCGACTCCACCACGGTGGCACGTGGGACAGCCCTGTGGAAGCCGTGAAAGCCTGGGAAGCCTCGTGGAAACCTCGAGGGAAACACAGTCCCTTGATCACGCGAAAGGAAGCGTGACACTGCTGCTA
>NW_017216515.1:0-13143 GCF_001704415.2 Capra hircus
GAAATTGCCCCTGAATAATGACCTCCAAGAAGCGCTTTCAACTGGCTGAGACGTGGAGTTCTCAGGATACAGGGAAAGCGAGTGCCTTCCGGAAGCAAAGGCAGTCACCTGTTATCATGACTTACTAGAATAGTAGGTACCTTCTCCGGTTGGGCAGAGGCCTTCCCTACCTGATCTGAAAAAGAAATGAAGTAGCTCGCTGATTTGAGAAATAATTCCCAGACTTGGGTTTCCAACCAGTATAGAATCCGACAATGGCCCTGTCTTTGTAGCCACGTTAATTAACAGGTATGTGAAGCTCTAAATATCAGTGGAAATTACATACAGCATATAGGCCTCAGGGAAATGGGCCTCATCTCGCCTGGAGGGGAGAACCTCCTGGATTTTACCCAGTTGCGGCAGGTGCTCTCGAGTTACGATGCGGACCTCAGGGACCCGCTCTGGTGGCCTCAGGAAAGGCCAGTCCCCATGCGAGTTACCAGGGGGCCTCTAGGGATTCCTCACCCATCGATGCCGTTGCCTAAGACCTTGTGTGGAGTCGGGGCCAGACCCTGAGGATGCCTCTCCAGTGCTGACATGAGTCTTTCCATACTTCTGGAGTCTTGCCACGGATTCAGCCTCATCTCATGTGGGGCATGCACCTGCCAATTCCTCACGAGCTGTAGCAGCAGTGTCACGCTTTCTGACGTGTGGATCAAGGGATCTGTCGCTTTCAATTGAGGCTTTCACACGAGGCTTTCAACAGGGCTGTCCCACGTGCCACGGTGGTGTGAGTCGATCCTCGGCGTGAAATTCGAGGCAGTGCAGGGAAAACAGGTTCTTCTGGAATGGACGGAGACATCTGGGGGACTCTTGGAATGCTGGCAAGGCCCTGGAGTTCCTCTCGCCTTTCCTGTGGAGAGTGCCTCCTCTTGAGATGCGACGGGAAGCCCGGGAATTCTTTCCCGACGATGAAGGGGAAAGGATCCCTCTTCTCGAGCTACGAGGCGGAAACGGGGCTCCGCTGGATGTGGGTGGGACCCTCGTCCTTCCTCTCGAGTGGAGATGGGTATGTCGGAGAACTTCTTGACTTGCAGCAAGGGTGTGAAGGACCCTTTCGAAGTTCCAGAGGTTAGTTGTGGTTAGCCTCGAGACGCCTCAGCGGAAATGGGCCTCATCTCGCCTGGAGGGGAGAACTCCTGGATTTTCTCGAGTTGCAGCTTCCTCTCGAAGTAGGCCCCATGTCCCCTTGGGGAGGGTGTCATGCCTCTTTTCTCCTCACTGCCAAAGGGTGGAGCCAAGCTCGCTCTGTCAGAGGTACAAAAACAGCAATTGAATGGATTTTCAAGCTCTTGCTAGGCTGCACCCTTTCAGGGCCCACTTTACTGAAACAGGTGCTCTGTGGCCCCTGGTTGGGTATGCAGCTTCACAAACAGGGTGAGATCCTGTCCAAGCCAAGAATTTTCCTGAAAGACCTAGGCTCACTAGAGCTCTCCTCCGGAGCAAAGGGGATAGAGGAGATGTATGGAGGAGTCTTTGCCTTTCCCTGTGAGTGTGGGGCTACTCCCTACGGCCCCAGGCTCAGAGATAACTGCCTCTAAGAAAGGAATGGCAAGAAGCGCTATTCTTGGAGGTTGGGACAGGGAGTTCGCAGCATGTGGGGAAAGAAAGACTTCTTCGGGGAAGAAGAGGCAACCACCGGGGGTGTGTTTGCAAGCCTCTATTTGGAAGGAACAGGTTTGCTTATACAGCTCAAGACCTCCAGATCTGCTCAGAGGACTGAAGTTCCAGAGACAGGGCCATGTATCTTCCTTCCCTTTGAGATCCTTGCAAAGACATTCCTAGCAGATCGTGGGAGTGCCCATGAAGAAGCAAGCAGCGGGAGTGTGCTTGACATCACTGGCTGCCTACCTGGGCTCAGCTCCTCAAGGGGCCTTTCTCTCCTGGTAGGCCCTATGTCCCCTTTGGGAGAGGGTGGTACCCTCTTCCCTCCACACTGCCAAAGGGTGGAGGTGGAGCAAACTCGTTCTCTCTGAGGTAAAAAAAAAAAAGACAAATTGGATGGATTTTTAAGCTCTTGCTATGCTGCACCCCCTCCAGGACCCACTCGAGCAAAACAGGTGCCCTGTGGCCCCTAGGTCAGGTATGCAGGTTCACACACCGGGTGTGATCCTGTCAAAGCCAAGAATTTTCCTGACAGACCTAGGCTCACTAGAGCTCTCCTCCAGAGGAAAGGAGACAAAAAAGACGTGTGTGTGGAGGTGGCTCTGCCTTTCCAGGTCCCAATCTCAGGGATAACTGCCCCTAAGAAAGGAACTGCTGCTGCTGCTGCTGTTAAGTTGCTTCAGTCGTGTTCAACTCTGTGCGACGCCATAGACGGTAGCCCACTAGGCTCCCCCGTCCCTGGGATTCTCCAGGCAAGAACAGTAAGTGGGTTGCCATTGCCTTCTCCAATGCATGAAAGTGAAAATGAAAGTGCAGTCGCTCAGTCGTGTCCGACCCTCAGCGACCCCACGGACTGCAGCCTACCAGGCTTCTCCGTCCATAGGATTTTCTGAAAGGAACTGCAAGAAGCGCTTTTCCAGGAGGCTGGGAAAGGGAGTTCGCAGGATGTGGGGAAAGAGAGCCTCCTTCGGGAAGAATAGGCGGCCACTTGTTTTGTGTTGCAAACCTCTATTTGGAAGGAACAGGTTAGCTTATACAAAGGGAGACCTCCAGATCTGCTCAGAGGACCGAAGTTGCAGAGGCAGGTCGGTGTATTTTCCCTTCACTTTGCGATCCTTGCAAAGACATTCCTTGCTGATAGATGATTCAGCAAGGGCCTTTGAGACTGTTGTTTTCTTTCCTAGGTTCAAAGATTCCTTCAGTTCCTAATATAGATATCCTAGAAATTATGTGACATCCGTGAAAATCTGATATGTCCTGGTCAAATGCTGTCAGTTATAATTCCAGTTATCATATTAAAGCATTTCAAGTCGCAGCAGTGACCAGATTACATTGTCAATTTCTATTTAATCAGGTTTTAACCATGTCCTCTATGGTTTTCACACTGATGCCTTTGCAGAAATACTGCTACTTCAAGATATATGGAATATACTTTTTTTAAGCTTACCGATAATTTGTTTGTTTGTTTGTTTGTCTTCTGGTAAGCTGGTACCAGATGGAATTTAGTCTCCTCTCTAGGTTAAGAGCAACAAAGTTTTCTTAGAATGCAATTTTTGATAACAGACTATGAGTTTCTTTACCTTTCATTGATTTATAATTGTTTTCATCATCTGTTTTTTTACTTCGGTAAAGTAAATAAGCCTTATTTAAGATTTTGGTACATGTAGGATGGACTAAGCTTTCCCCACTCTTGCAAGTTCCCTTAACCCTTCAGATTCTTCTTGTGGGACCAAGATCTCACTTTCCTCCAGAGGGACAATCCAAGCTTTTTATTAGTTGATCTGCCCCTGACATCAGAGTCCATTTGAGCATGAGTTGGCCTATAATTTAGGCATGAAACTATGACTACATAAAGAAAAGGTGACTTTATGATTCAGGGATGGCCATGATATGCCTTGCACTTCAGAGAAAATGGGTTAAAATGATTTTTTTTTCTTCAAAACTGCACAGCCAGTTCTTTCAGCATATGCAATTGAAAACACCTAGTCATTAGGTCAGTTTTCATTCCAATCCCAAAGAAAGGCAATGACAAAGAATATTCAAGCTGCTGCACAATTGCACTCATCTCACACACTAGTAAAGTAATGCTCAAAATTCTCCAAGTTCACATGAACTGTGAACTTCCAAATGTTCAAGAGGGATTTAAAAAAATGCAGAGAAACCAGAGATCAAACTGCCAACATCCACTGGATCATTGAAAAAGCAAGAGAGTTCCAGAAAAAAAGACATCTATTTCTGCTTTATTGACTATGCCAAAGCCTTTGACTGTGTGGATCACAATAAACTGGGAAAAATTCTGAAAGAGATGGGAATACCAGACCACCTGACCTGTCTCTTGAGAAACCTGTATGCAGGTCAGGAAGAAACAGTTCGAACTGGACATGGAACAACAGACTGGTTCTAAATAGGAAAAGGAATATGTCAAGGCTGTATATTGTCAGCCTGCTTATTTAACTTATATGCAGAGTACATCATGAGAAACACTGGGCTGGAGGAAGCACACGCTGGAATCCAGATTGCTGGGAGAAATATCAAGAATCTCAGATATGCAGACGACACCACCCTTATGGCAGAAAGTGTATAAGAACTAAAGAGTCTCCTGATGAAAGTGAAAGAGGAGAGTGAAAAAGTTAGCTTAAAGCTCAGCATTCAGAAAACTAAAATCATTGCATCCAGTCTCATCACTTCATGGCAAATAGATGGGAAAACATTGGAAACAGCAGCAGACTATTTTGGGGGGCTTGGAAATCACTGCAGGTGATGGCTGCCTCCATGAACTTAAAACATATTTATGACTTGGAAGAAAAGTGATGACCAAACTAGACAGCATATTAAAAAGCCGAGACGTTGCTTTGCCAACAAAGATCCATCCAGTCAAGGCTATGGTTTTTCCATATGTCATGGATGGATATGAAAGATGTACTATAAAGAAAGTGACAGCTGAAAATTGGATGCTTTTGAACTGTGGTGTTGGAGAAGATGCTTGTAGGTCGCTTAGATTACAAGGAGACGCAACCACTCCATCCTAAAGGAAATCAGGTCTGAATATACATTGGAAGGACTAATACTGAACCTGAAACTCCAATACTGTGGCCATTTGATGTGAAGAGCTGACTCACTTGGAAGTTGCTTTGATTTGCCTGTGAGTGTGGGAGCCCTCCCTGGGCAAAGGGCCTCAGGGGTCATTGCCACTGAATCACGACCTCCAAGCAAGCGCATTCCAGCTGTGTGACATTCAGGAAGCAGGAGACTGGGAAAACTATCTTCCTTAGAGGAAGGAAAGTCATCCACAGAGAGTGTGTTTTCAGGCCTCTCTTTGCAGCAAGTGTTTTGCTTCTCAGACATCAGAGCTGCAGGCTTGCTCTGAGGGCCTCAATTGCAGAGTCAGGGCTGTGTGTCTCACTGCACTTTCCAAGCATTGCAGACACATTCCTAGGTTGGAGCAGTGCTTCCCATGAGAAAGAAGCCTCGGGAGTGTGTCTGAGCGGGCTGAGTGCCATGCTAGGGTCACCTAGTCGAGGGCACCTTGCACATCCAATGGGCCCCAGGCGAGTAGCTATGGACCGGCCCTTCGGTTGAGACATCCCAAAGCAGGGAACAAAGCTAGCTCTGTCAGAAGGAGGAAAACAGCAATGGGATGGATTTTCAAGCAGTTGCTAAGTCACACCACGTTAGGGCTCCCCGGGAAAGAAATGCAAATTTTGGCCTCTAGGCCCAGTATCCAGATGTGTGCACAGGATATTTTCCCCACAGGATCCAAGAATGTTCCAGACAGACCTAAGCTCACTAGCTCTCTCCTGCAGAGGAAATGAAATATTGTTGCTGAACCACGAAAAGATGCTGGGATTCTTGGCTTATGGAGGAGAAGAATTCAATCCAGGGCCCAAGACGAGGCTTGATTGCTCAGAGCTTTTGTGCAATAGAGTTTTATTAAAGGATAAAGGAGATAGAGAAAGCTTCTGACAGAGACATCACAAGGGGCAGAAAACGTACCCCCTTGCTAGTGTTGGTAATGGAGTTATATACTCTCCAATAAGTTATGACAACGAACAAAAGAATGTCTGGAGGTTGTAAAGACTCACTAGACCTACTCCCATAATTGACATTTTAAGATAACAGGATTAGCCAGGAGGTTTTTTCCAGAGACCGTCCTCAAGAAGGATGCATGATTGTTATATAATCCTAAGGAATGTAGAGGGGAAAACAGTTTGTCCTTTCTTCCTCCTTGAGAATTCTAGACCCCTCTCTCCTTGGGGACCCTTGAACTTCTTAGAAACCTGCCTTGGCAATGACTCTCTCAGAAACATGATTGAACAGCCGTTTTGGAGCTTCCTTTGACTTTCCCTGGGAGGGAGGGAGCCCTCCCTGAGCACAGGGCCTCAGGGGCCATGGCCAATGAAAAAGAATCTCCCAGCAAGTGCTTTTCAGCCCTGTGTGGCTCTCAGCCCACAGGAGTCTGAGAAAACTCTCTTCCTTGGAGGAAGGAAAGGCAGCCCAAGAGTGTGTTTTCAGGCCTGTATCTTGCAGCAAGTGTTTGGCTTGTTAGACAGAAGACCTGCAGGCCTGTTCCAACAGACTCAATGCCAGAATCAGGGTCTTGTGTCTCCCTGCAGTTTCCTGGCCTTGCAAACACATTCCTAGGTGAGAGCAGTCCTGCCCATGGGGAAGCAGGCTGCGGGAGTGTGTCTGAGGGGGCCAGGTGTCATGCTGGGGTCACCTGGTCGAGGGCACCTTGCACCTCCAATGGACCCCAGGCAAGGAGTTGCAGGCCACCACCTTGCTTCTGAAATCCCAAAATGGGGAGCAAAGCTCGCTCTGTCAGAGGGAAGAAAACAGCAACAGGATGGATTTTCAAGCAGTTGCTAGGCTGTACTGCGTTAGGGCTCCAAGGAAGGAAAATGCGAATTTTAGCCCCTACGACTGGTATCCAGGTGGGCTCCCAGGATGATTTCCCCGCAGGATCCAAGAACGTTCCAGACAGACCTGGGCTCACTAGCTCCCTCCTGCAGAGGAAACATGAGAGAACAGCTGTTTGGAGGTTGCTTTGACTTCCCCTGGGAGGGTAGGATCCCTCCCTGGGTGCAGGGCCTCAGGGGCCATTGCCGCTGAGAAATGCCCTCTAAGCCAGACCTTTGCAGCCTTGTATGACTCAGCACGGAGGAGACTGGAAAAGCTCTCTTCCTTGGAGGAAGGAAAGGCAGCCCCAGAGAGTGTGTTTTCACACCTGTATCTTGCAGCAAGTGTTTGGCGTCTCAGACGTCAGACCTCCAGGCCTGCTCCAACGGCCTCAGTTCCAGAGTCAGGGCCGTGTGTCTCCCTGCATTTTCTGAGCCTTGGGAACACATTCCTAGGTCAGAACAGTCCTGCCCATGGGGAAGGAGGCTGCGGGAGTGTGTCTGAGGGGGTCGAGTGCCATGCTGGGGTCCAATAGACCCGGTACCTCCAATAGACCCCAGGACAACAGCGGTGGGGCTCCCCCTGGCTTCCGAAATGCCAAAGCGAGAAGCAAAGCTAGCTCTATCAGAAGGAAGAAAAGAGCAATCGGATGGATGTTCAGGCTGTTGCTGGGCCGCACCACTTCAGGGTCCCCCCCGAGAGGAACAGGCGCCCTGTGGCCCCTAGGTCCGATATGCAGGTTAACACACAGGGTGTGTCCCCATAGGAGCCAAGAATTTTCCTGACAGACCTAGGCTCACTAGAGCTCTCCTACAGGGCAAAAGGGGTAGAACAGACTGTGGATGTGACTCTGCCTTTCCCAGCGAGCATGGGGCCCTCCCTATGGCCCCGGGCTCCAGGGAAAATTGTCCCTGAAAAATGACCTCCAAGAAGCGCTTTTCCAGCAGGCTGTGATGCAGAGTTCACAGGATGCGGGGAAAGTGATCGTCCTACAGGGAAGAAGAGGCAGCCACCCAGTGTGTGTTTGCAAGCCTGTATTTGGAAGAAACTGGTTAGCTTCTTCAAGGGGAGACCTCCAGGTCTGCTCAGAGGACCGAAATTCCAGAGGCAGCACCATGCATCTCCCCTGTCCTTTCTGAGCCTTGGAAAGACATTCCTAGCTTATAGCGGTATTGCTCATGAAGAAGCAGGATGCAGGAATGTGTCAGACATGACTGGGTGCCTTCCTGGGTTCAGCTCCGTGAGGGGCCTTTCCACTCAAAGTAGGTCCCATGCCTCCTTGGGGAGGAAGTGGGGCCCGCTTGCCTCCAAATTGCCAAAGGCTGGAACAAAGCTAGTTCTATCAGAGGTAAGAAAAGAGCAATTGGATGGATGTGGAAGCTGTTGCTGAGGCCGCACTGCTTCAGGCCCCCCACCCCTCTGCCCCCGAGAGAAACAGGCGCCCTGTGGCCCCTAGGTCCTGGATGCAGTTTCACACATAGAATGTGTCCCCATAGGAGCCAAGAATTTTCCTGACAGACCTAGGCTCACTAGAGCTCTCCTACAGAGCAAAGGGGATGGGACAGATGTGTGGCTGTGGCTCTGCCTTTCCCTGGGAGTGTGGAGCCGCTCCCTATGGCCCCGGGCTCCAGGGGAAATTGCCCCTGAATAATGACCTCCAAGAAGCGCTTTTCCAACTGGCTGAGACGTGGAGTTCTCAGGATACAGGGAAAGCGAGTGTCCTTCGGGGAAGCAAAGGCAGTCACCTGTTATCATAACTTACTAGAATAGTAGGTACCTTCTCCGGTTGGGCAGAGGCCTTCCCTACCTGATCTGAAAAAGAAAACGAAGTAGCTCGCTGATTTGAGAAATAATTCCCAGACTTGGGTTTCCAACCAGTATAGAATCCGACAATGGCCCTGTCTTTGCAGCCGCGTTAATTAACAGGTATGTGAAGCTCTAAATATCAGTGGAAATTACATACAGCATATAGGCCCCAGTGTTCTGGAATGGTGGAAAGAAACAACCAAACTCTTGAAGAGACACTTTCAAAATGGATCATAGAGACTGACTGTACATGGATGGGCTTGCTTCCGGCAGACTTACTCATATTACGGGTAACTGCACGTTCCCATAGTTGTTGTCTTATGAAATTTTCTATGGGAGACCCCCTCCCACAGTGAGGCAGGTGTTAGCAGATTTGCCACAAGTAAGGGGGTGGGATTTCACAGCAGATGGAACAATTAGGTAAGGTAATAAATCAGGTAACTAAGTTTGTATAAAAAAGAATATCATTCCCCCTTGAGGAACAGATTCATGAATTTGTGCTCAGTGATCAGGTGTGGCTCAATGACTGGAAACACAATTCCTTGGCCTGACATCGGAAAGGTCCTTATACTGTTGTTTTAGCCACAATTCTGAAAGAGATGGGAATACCAGACCACCTAACCTGCCTCTTGAGAAATCTGGATGAAGGTCAGGAAGCAACAGTTAGAGTAGGACATGGAACAACAGACTGGTTCCAAAAAGGAAAAGGAGTATGCAAAGGCTGTATATTGTCACCCTGTTTATTTAACTTCTATGCAGAGTACATCATGAAAAATGCTGGGATGGAAGATACATGAGCTGGAATCAAGATTGCCGGTAGAAATATCAATAAACTTAGATATGCAGATGACACCACCATTATGGCTGAATGTGAAGAGGAACGGGTATGTCGGGGAACTTCTTGAGTTGCAGCAAGGGTGTGAAGGACCCTTTGGAAGTTCCAGAGGTTAGGTGTGGTTAGTCTCGAGATGCCTCAGCGGAAATGGGCCTCATGTCGCCTGGAATGGAGAGGCTCCTGGATATTCCCGAGTTTCAGCAGGTGCTCTCGAGTTACGACGGGGACTTCAGGGACCCGCTCTGGCGGCCGCAGGAAACGCCAGTCATCATGCGTGTTGCTAGGGGGCCTCTCGTGATTCCTCTCCCGTCGATGCCGGGGCCTAAGACCTTGTGTGGAGTCGGGCCGGAAGCTGAGGATTCCTCTCCAGTGCTGACATGGATTTTGTGGTACTTCTCGAGTCTCCACAAGGGAGTCAGGCCTCGTCTCGAGTGGGGGCATGAGCGTGCCCTTTCCTCCCATGCTGTAGCAGCAGTGTCACGCTTCCCCATGCCTGGACCAAGGGATCTGTGGCTTTCCCTCGAGTCTTTCCCACTAGGCTTTCCAACAGGTCTGTCCCCACGTGTGACGGTGGTGTGAGTCGATCCTCGCATGAAGGCCAAGGCAGTGCAGGGAAAACAGGTTCCTGTGGAATGGACTGAGACATCTGGGTGAGTCTCGGAATGGTGGCACGACCCTGCAGTTCCTCTCCCCTTTCCTTTGGAGAGCGCCTCCTCTTGAGATGCGATGGGAATGCCGGGAATTCTTTCCCGACCAATCAGGGAAAGGATCGCTCATCTCGAGCTACGAGCCGGAAACGGAGCTCCTCTGGATGTGGCCGGGACACTCGTGCTTCCTCTTGAGTGGAGACGGGTATGTCGGGGAACTTCTTGAGTTGCAGCATGACTGTGAAAGACTCTTTGGAAGTTCCAGAGGTTAGGTGTTATTAGCCTCGAGACGCCTCAGCGGAAATGGGCCTCATCTCGCCTGGAGGGGAGAACTTCCTGGATTTTCTCGAGTGTGGCAGGTGCTCTAGAATTACGACGGGGACCTCAGGAACCCTCTCCGGTGTCCTGAGGAAAGGCCAGGCTCCATGCGAGTTGTTCGATGGCCTCTTGGGATTCCTCTCCCGTTGATGCCGGGGTCTGAGACCTTGTACGGAGTCGGTGCCGGAACCTGAGGATTCCTCTCCAGTGCTGACATGGATCTTGGGGTACTACTGGAGTCTCCCGAGGGAAGTCAGTCCTCGTCTCGAGTGGGGGCATGCACGTGCGCTTTCCTCCCGAGCTGTAGCAGCAGTGTCACGCTTCCCTCGCGTGAATCAAGGGATCTGTGGCTTTCCCTCGAGGCTTTCTCACGAGGCTTTCCCACAGGGCTGTCCCACGTACCACCATGGTGTGAGTTGATCCCCAGCTTGGAAAGTCGAGGCAGTGCAGGGAAAACAGGATTTCCTGGAATTGACTGAGACATCTGGGGACTCTGGGAATGGTGGCATGACAGGGAGTTCCTCTCGCCTTTCCTGTGGAGAGTGACTCCCGAGAATTCTTTCGCTATCACGCTGGGAAAGGATCCCTCCTCTCGAGCTATGAGTCGGAAACGGGGCTCCTCTGGATGTGGGCGGGACTCTCGTGCCTCCTCTCGAGTGGAGACGGGTATGTCGTGGAACTTCTTGAGTTGCAGCAAGGGTGTGAAGGACCCTTTGGAAATTCCAGAGCTTAGGTGTGATTAGCCTCGAGACGCCCAGCGGAAATGGGCCCATCTCTCCTGACAACCACCTGGATTTTCTCCGGCAGGTGCTCTCGACCTGGACCTCAGGGAACCGCTCTGTTGGCCATGCCACCGAGTTGCCGGTGGCCTCTCATTTTCTCTAAGAAGTCGGTGCCAGAACCAGAGGCAGTGGCATGGTGGGTACTTCTCTCGTCACTCTATGACGGGGACCTCAGGGAGGACACGAGCTTTCCCACGAGGCTTTCCCACAGGGTGTGTGCCGTGGTGAAAGTGACCCTGGGGAAAAGGCAGTGCAGGGAAAACAGGCCTGGAAGACTCCTGGGGGACTCATGGTGTGCTGGACTTCCTCTCGCCTTTCCTTGGAGAGCACCACCTCTTGGTGGCCGGAAATTCTTTCCCACCAAGCAGGGAAAGGATCCTCCTCTCGAGCTTCCTCTCCCGTCGATGCCGGGTATGTGGGGGCCTAAGACCAGAGGTTAGGTTGTTAGCGTGGAGTCGGTGCCTGAATTTTCTCGAACCTTACGAGGACCTTCCTCAGGAAAGGACAGTCCCCATGCAGTGCTGACATGGATCTTGAGGGGTACTTCTGTACTTCTGAAGTCTCCCCAGGGGAGTCAGTCCTCGTCTCGAGTGGGGGCATGCACGTGCGCTTTCCTCCCGAGCTGTAGCAGCAGTGTCACACTTCTTGGCGATTGGATCATGGTATCAGTGGCTTTCCCTGAAGGCTTTCCCTCGAGGCTTTTCCACGAGGCTTTCCCACAGGGCTGTCCCACGTGCCACCGTGGTGTGAGTTGATCCTCGGCTTGAAAGTCGAGGCAGTGCAGGGAAAACAAGTTTCCCTGGAATGGACTGAGACATCTGAGGGAATCTGGGAATGGTGGCACGACCCTGGAGTTCCTCTCGCCTTTTCTGTGGAGAGCGCCTACTCTTGAGATGCGACGGGAATGCCGGAAATTCTTTCCCGACCACGCAGGGAAAGCATCCCTTCTTTCCAGCTATGAGGTGGAAACGGGGTCCTCCTCATGTGGGAGAGACTCTCGTGCTTCCTCTCGAGTGGAGACGGGCAGGTTGGGGAACTTCTTGAGTTGCAGCAAGGGTGAGAAGGACCCTTTGGCAGTTCTAGAGGTTAGGTGTGATTAGCCCCGAGATGCCTCAATGGAAATGGGCCTCATCTCGCCTGGAGGGGAGAAACTCCTGGATATTCTAGAGTTGCTGCAGGTGCTCTCGACTTACGATGGGGACCTCAGGGACCCGCTCTGGTGGCCTCAGGAAATTCCAGTCCCATGCGAGTTGCTCGGGGCACTCTCCGGATTCCTCTCCCGTCGATGCCGGGGCCTCAGACCTTACGTAGAGTCGGTGCTGTAACCTGAGGATTCCTCTCCAGTGCTGACATGGATCTTGGTGTACTGCTGGAGTCTCCCAGGGGAGTCAGTCCTCGTCTCGGTTGAGGGCATGCACGTGCGCTTTCCTCCCCAGCTGTAGCAGCAGTGTCGCGCTTCCCTTCGCGTGGATCAAGGATCTGCGGCTTTCCCTCGAGGCTTCCCACGAGGCTTTTCCACGAGGCTTTGCCACAGGGCTGTCCCACGTGCCACAGTGGTGTGAGTCGATCCTCGGCTTGAAAGTCGAGTCAGAGCGGGAAACAGGTTTCCCTGGAATGGACTGAGACATCTGGGGACTCGGAGAATGGTGGCATGTCCCTGGAGTTCCTCTCGCCTTTCCTGTGAAGAGCGCCTCCTCTTGAGATGGACGGGAACGCCGGGAATTCTTTCCCGACCTCCCAGGGAAAGGATCCCTCCTCTCGAGCTATGAGGCGGAAACGGGGCTCCTCTGGATGTGGGCGGAACTATCGTGCTTCCTCTTGAGTGGAGAGGGGTATGTCGGGAACTTCTTGATTTGCAGCAAGGGTGTGAAGGACCCTTTGGAAGTTCCAGAGTTTAAGTGTGCTTAGCCTTGAGATGTGTCAGCGGAATAGGCTTCATTTTGCCTGGAGGGAGAACATCCTTGATTTTCTCGAGTGCGGCAGGGCCTCAGACCTTACGTAGAGTCGGTGCTGTAACCTGAGGATTCCTCTCCAGTGCTGACATGGATCTTGGTGTACTGCTGGAGTCTCCCCAGGGGAGTCAGTCCTCGTCTCGGTTGAGGGCATGCACGTGCGCTTTCCTCCCCAGCTGTAGCAGCAGTGTCGCGCTTCCCTTCGCGTGGATCAGATCTGTGCGGCTTTCCCTCGAGGCTTTCCCACGAGGCTTTCCCACGAG
>NW_017216516.1:0-13139 GCF_001704415.2 Capra hircus
GGTCCTTATACTGTTGTTTTAGCCACAATTCTGAAAGAGATGGGAATACCAGACCACCTAACCTGCCTCTTGAAATCTGGATGAAGGTCAGGAAGCAACAGTTAGAGCAGGACATGGAACAACAGATGGTTCCAAAAAGGAAAAAGAGTATGCAAAGGCTGTATATTGTCACCCTGTTTATTTAACTTATATGCAGAGTACATCATGAAAAATGCTGGGATGGAAGATACATGAGCTGGAATCAAGATTGCCTGTAGAAATATCAATAAACTTAGATATGCAGATGAACCACCATTATGGATAATGTGAAGAGGAACGGGTATGTCGGGAACTTCTTGAGTTGCAGCAAGGGTGTGAAGGACCTTTGGAAGTTCCAGAGGTTAGGTGTGGTTAGTCTCGAGATGCCTCAGCAGAAATGGGCCTCATGTCGCCTGGAATGGAGAGGCTCCTGGATATTCCCGAGTTTCAGCAGGTGCTCTCGAGTTACGACAGGGACTTCAGGGACCCGCTCTCTGGCGCCGCAGGAAACGCCAGTCATCATGCGTGTTGCAAGGGGGCCTCTCGTGATTCCTCTCCCGTCGATGCCGGGGCCTAAGACCTTGTGTGGAGTCGGGGCCGGAACCTGAGGATTCCTCTCCAGTGTTGACATGGATTTTGTGGTACTTCTCGAGTCTCCACAAGGGAGTCAGGCCTCGTCTCGAGTGGGGGCATGAGCGTGACATTTCCTCCCATGCTGTAGCAGCAGTGTCACGCTTCCTCATCCCTGGACAAGGGATCTGTGGCTTTCCCTCGAGTCTTTCCCTCTAGGCTTTCCCACAGGGCTGTCCCACGTGTGACGGTGGTGTGAGTCGATCCTCGGCATGAAGGCCAAGGCAGTGCAGGGAAAACAGGTTCCTGTGGAATGCACTGAGACATCTGGGTGAGTCTCGGAATGGTGGCACGACCCTGTAGTTCCTCTCCCCTTTCCTTTGGAGAGCGCCTCCTCTTGAGATGCGATGGGAATGCCGGGAATTTCTTTCCCGACCAATCATGGAAAGGATCGCACATCTCGAGCTACGAGCCGGAAACGGAGCTCCTCTGGATGTGGCCGGGACACTCGTGCTTCCTCTTGAGTGGAGACGGGTATGTCGGGGAACTTCTTGAGTTACAGCATGACTGTGAAAGACTCTCTTTGGAAGTTCCAGAGGTCACGTGTGATTAGCCTCGAGACACCTCAGGGGAAACGGGCCTCATCTTGGCCTGGAGGGGAGAACCACCTGGATTTTACCGTGTTGCGGCAGGTGCTCTCGACTTACGACGGGGACCTCAGGGATCCGCTCTGGTGGCCTCAGGAAATTCCAGTCCCCATGCGAGTTGCTCGGGCCCTCTCCGGATTCCTCTCCCGTCGATGCCGGGGCTCAGACCTTACATAGAGTCGGTGCAGTAACCTGAGGATTCCTCTCCACTGCTGACATGGATCTTGGTGTACTTCTGGAGTCCTCCCAGGGGAGTCAGTCCTCGTCTCGAGTGGGGGCATGCACGTGCGCTTTCCTCCCGTGCTGTAGCAGCAGTGTCGCTCTTACCTTCGCGTGGATCAAGGGATCTGTGGCTTTCCCTCAAGGCTTTCCACGAGGCTTTCCCACGAGGCTTTGCCACAGGGCTGTCCCACGTGCCACAGTGGTGTGAGTCGATCCTTGGCTTGAAAGTCGAGTCAGTGCGGGGAAACAGGTTTCCCTGGAATAGACTGAAACATCTGGGGGACTCGGAGAATGGTGGCATGTCCCTGGAGTTCCTCTCACCTTTCCTGTGGAGAACGCCTCCTCTTGAGATGCGACGGGAACGCCGGGAATTCTTTCCCGACCGCACAGGGAAAGGATCCCTCCTCTCGAGCTATGAGGGGGAAACGGGGCTCCTCTCTGGATGCGGGCGAACTATCGTGCTTCCTCTTGAGTGGAGACGGGTATGTCGGGGAACTTCTTGATTTGCTGCAAGGGTGTGAAGGACCCTTTGGAAGTTCCAGAGTTTAAGTGTGCTTAGCCTTGAGATGTGTCAGCGGAAATAGGCTTCATTTTGCCTGGAGGGGAGAACATCCTTGATTTTCTCCAGTTGCGGCAGGTGCTCTCGACTTACGACGGGGACCGCAGGGACCCGCTCTGGTGGCCTCAGGAAAGGCCAGTCAAGATTCAAGACACACTGGAGAGGGAGAGACATCACGAGAGGCTCCGAGCAACTCGCATGGGGACTGGCCTTTCCTGAGGCCACCAAAGCGGGTCCCTGAGGTCCCCGTAGTAAGTCGAGAGCACCTGGCGCAACTCGAGAAAATCCAGGAGGTTCTCCCCTCCAGGCGAGATGAGACCATTTGCGCTGAGGCATCTCGAGGCTAATCACACCTAACCTCTGGAACTTCCAAAGGGCCCTTCACACCCTTGCTGCAACTCAAGAAGTTCCCCGACATACCCGTTTCCACTCGAATGGAAGCACAAGAGTCCCGCCCACAACCAGAAGAGCCCGTTTCAGTCTCATAGCTCGAGAGGAGGGATCCTTTCCCTGCGTGTCGGGAAAGAATTTCGGGCGATCCCGTCGCATCTCAAGAAGAGGCGCTCTCCACAGGAAAGGCGAGAGGAACTCAGGGTCGTGCCACCATTCCAGAGCCCCCAGATGTGTCAGTCGATTCCAGGGAAACCTGTTTTCCCCCAATGCCTCGACTTTCAAGCCGAGGATCGACTCAGACCTCGGTGGCACGTGGGACAGCTCTGTGGGAAAGCCTCGTGGGAAAGCCTCGTGGGAAAAGCCTACAGAGAAAGCCACAGATCCCTTGATCCACACTAAGGGACCGTGACACTGCTGCTACAGCTCGGGAGGAAAGTGCATGTGCATGCCCCCACTCGAGACGAGGACTGACTCCCCTCGGTAGACTCCAGAAGTACCCCAAGGTCCATGTCAACACTGGAGAGGAATCCTCAGGTTCTGAACCGACTCCACACAAGATCTTAGGCCCCGGGATCGACAGAAGAGGAATCTCGAGTGTCCCCGAGCAACTCGCATGGGGACTTGCCTTTCCTGAGGCCACCAAAGCGGGTGTCTGAGGACACCGTGGTAAGTGGAGAGCACCAACCCCAACTCGAGAGCAACCAGGAGGTTCTCCCCGCCAGGCGTGATGAGGCCCATTTCCTCTGAGGAGTCTCGAGGCTAATCACACCTAACCTCTGGAACTTCCAAAGGGTCCTTCACACCCTTGCTGCAACTCAAAAAGTTCCCCGACATACCCGTCTCCACTCGAGAGGAAGCGAGAGAGTCCCCCCAAATCCAGAGGAGCCCCGTTTCTTCCATACCTCGAGAGGAGGGATCCTTTCCCTGTGTGGTCGGGAAAGAATTCCTGGCCTTGCTGTCACATCTCAAGAGGAGGCGCTCTCCACAGGAAAGGCGAGAGGAACTCCAGGGTCGTGCCACCATTCCCAGAGTCCCCCAGGTGTCTCAGTCCATTCCAGGAAAACTGTTTTCCCTGCACTGCCTCGATTTCATGCCGAGGATCGACTCACACCACGGTGGCACGTGGGACAGCCCTGTGGAAAGACTACTGGGAAAGCCTCATGGAATAGCCTCAAGGGAAAGACACTGATCCCTTGATCACTCGACGGGAAGCGTGACACTGCTGCTAAAGCTCGGGAGGGAATCGAACTGCATGCCGCACTCGAGACGAGGACTGACTCCCCTGGGGAGACTCCAGAAGTACCCCAAGATCCATGTCAGCTTGGAGAGGAATGCTCAGGTACCGGCACCAACTCGTCACGAGGTCTTAGGCCCCGGCATCGACGGGAGAGGAATCCCGAGAGGCCCCCGAGCAACTCGCATGGGGACTGGCCTTTCCTGAGGCCACCAGAGCGGGACCCTGTGGTCCCCGTCGAAAGTCGAGAGCACTTTCCGCAACTCGAGAAAATCCAGGAGGTTCTCCCCTCCAGGTGAGATGAGGCCCATTTCCGCTGAGGCGTCTCGAGGCTAATCACGTCTATCTTCTGGAACTTCCAAAGGGTCCTTCCCACCCTTGCGGCAACTCAATAAGTTCCCCGACATACCCGTCTCCACTCGAGAGGAAGCACGAGAATCCTGCCCACATCCAGAGGAGCCCGATTCCGCCTCAAAGCTCGAGAGAAGGGATCTTTTCCCTGCGTGTGCGGGAAAGAATTCCCGGCATTCCCGTCACATCTGAAGTGGAGGCACTCTCCACAGGAAAGGCGAGAGGAACTCCAGGGTCGTGCCACATTCCCAGATTCCCCCGGATGTCTCAGTCCATTCCAGGGAAAACTGTTTTCCTTGCACTGCCTCGACTTTCAAGCCGAGGATCGACTCACACCACGGTGGCACCTGGGACAGCCTGTGGGAAAGCCTCGTGGGAAACCCTCGTGGGAAAGCCTCGAGGAAAGCCACAGTTCCCTTGATCCACGCGAAGGGAAGTGCGACACTGCTGCTACAGCTCGGGAGGAAAGCGCACGTGCATGCCCCACTTGAGACGAGGACTGACTCCCCTGAGGAGACTCCAGAAGTACCCCAAGATCCATGTCAGCACTGGAGAGGAATGCTCAGGTTCCGGCAACAACTCTACACAAGATCTTAGGCCCCGGCATCCACGGGAGAGGAATCCTGAGAGGCCCCCGAGCAACTCGCATGGGGACTGGGCCTTTCCTGAGGCACCAGAGCGGGTCCCTGAGGTCCCGTCGAAAGTCGAGAGCACTTTCCGCAACTCGAGAAAATCCAGGAGGTTCTCCCTCCAGGCGAGATTAGGCCCATTTCCGCTGAGGCGTCTCGAGGCTAATCACACCTAACCTCTGGAACTTCCAAATGGTCCTTCACACCCTTGCTTCAACTTAAGAAGTTCCCCGACATACCCGTCTCCACTCGAGAGGAATCACGAGAGTCCGCCAAATCCAGAGGAGCCACGTTTCCACTAATGGATCGAGAGGAGGGATCCTTTCCTGCGTGTTCGGGAAAGAATTCCCCGCGTTCCCGTCGCATCTCAAGAGGAGGTGCTTCCACAGGAAAGGCGAGAGGAACTCCAGGGTCGTGCCACCATTCCCAGAGTCCCCCAGATGTCTCAGTCCATTCCAGGGAAACCTGTTTTCCCTGCACTGCCTCGACTTTCAAGCCGAGGATCGACTCACACCACGGTGGCACGTGGGACAGCCCTGTGGGAAAGCCCGTGGGAAAGCTCGGGGAAGTCAGAAATCCCTTGATCTACGCGAGGGAAGCATGACACTGCTACTACAGCTCGAGAAAAGCGCATGTGAAGACGCCCACTAGAGACGAGGACTGACTCCCCTGGGGAGACTCCAGAAGTACCCAAGATCCATGTCAGCACTGGAGAGGAATCCTCAGGTTCGGCACCGACTCCACACAAGGTCTTAAGCCCGGCATCGAAGGGAGAGGAATCCGAGAGGCCCGAGCAACTCGCATGGGACTGGCCTTCCTGAGGCCACCAGAGCGGTCCCTGATGTCCCCGTCGTAAGTCAAGAGCACCTGCCGTAAGTCGACACAATTCAGGAGGTTCTCCCCTCCAGGGGAGATGAGGCCCTTTTCCCCTGAGGGGTCTCGAGTCTAATCACACTGAACCTCTGGAACTTCCAAAGGGTCCTTCACACCCTTGCTGCAACTCAAGAAGTTCCCCCACACGTCTCCATTCGAGAGGAAGCTCGAGAGTCCCGCCACATCCAGAGGAGCCCCGTTTCCGCCTCCTAGCTCGAGAGGAGGGATCCTTTCCTGCGTGGTGGGGAAAGAATTCTCGTGTTCCTGTCGCATCTCAAGAGGAGGAGCGCTCTCTCAGGAAAGGCGCGAGGAACTCCAGGGTCGTGCCACCATTCCAAGAGTCCCCAGATGTCTCAGTCCATTCCAGGGAATCCTGTTTTCTTACACTGCTCGACTTTCAAGCCGAGGATCGACTCACACCACGGTGGCACGGGGACAGCCCTGTGGGAAAGACTTGTGGGAAAGCCTCGAGGGAAAGCCCCTGATCCCTTGATCCACACGAAGGGAAGCGTGACACTGCTGCTACAGCTCGGGAGGAAAGCGCACATGCATGACCCTGGAGACGAGGACTGACTCCCCTGGGGAGACTCCAGAAGTTCCCAAAGATCCATGTCAGCACTGGAGAGGAATCCTCAGTCTCGGCACGACTCCACACAAGGCCTTAGGCCGGCATCGACGGAGAGGAATCCGAGAGGCCCCGAGCAACTCGCATGGCGACTGGCCTTTCCTGAGGCAACCAGAGCGGGTCCTGAGGTCCCCGTGGTAAGTCGAGACACCTGCCGCTCGAGAAAATCCAGGAGGTTCTCCCCTCCAGGCGAGATGAGGCCATTTCCGCTGAGGCGTCTCGAGGCTAATCACACCTAACCTCTGGAACTTCCAAAGGGTCCTTCACACCCTTGCTGCAACTCAAGAAATTCCCCGACAATACCCGTCTCCACTCGAGAGGAAGCACGAGAGTCCGCCACATTCAGAGGAGCCCCGTTTCCGCCTCCTAGCTCGAGAGGAGGGATCCTTTCCTGCGTGGTCGGGAAAGAATTTCCGGCGTACCCATCGCATCTCAAGAGGAAGCGCTCTCCACAGGAAAGGCGAGGAACTCCAGGGTCGTGCCACCATTCCAGAGTCACCCAGATATCTCAGTCTATTCAGGGAATCCTGTTTTCCCTGCACTGCCTCGAGTTTCAAGCCGAGGATCGACTCACACCACTGTGGCACGTGGGAAGCCCTGTGGGAAAGCCTTGTGGGAAAGCATCGAGGGAAAGCCACAGATCCCTTGATCCATGCCAAGGGAAGCGTGACACTGCTGCTACAGCTCGGAGGAAAGCACACGTGCATGCCCCGACTCGAGACGAGGACTGACTCCCCTGGGGAGACTCCAGAAGTACCCCCAAGATCCATGTCAGCACTGGAGAGGGATACTCAGGTTCGGCACCGACTCCACACAAGGTTTTAGGACCCGGCATCGACGGGAGAGGAATCCTGAGAGGCCGCCGAGCAACTCCCAAGTGGACTGGCCTTTCCTGAGGCCACCGGAGCGGGTCCCTGAAGTCCCCGTCGTAAGTCGAGAGCACCTGCCGCAACTCGAGAAACTCCAGGAGGTTCTCCCCTCCAGGCGAGATGAGGCCCATTTCCGCACAGGCGTCTCGAGGCTAATCACACCAGCCTCGGTAAATTCCAAAGGGTCCTTCACACCCTTGCTGCAGCTCAAGAAGATCCCGACATACCGTGTCCGCTCGAGAGGAAGCAGGAGAGTCCTGCCTCATCCAGAGGAGCCCCGATTCGCCTCAAAGCTCGAGAGGAGGAATCCTTTCCTGCGTTTGCGGGAAAGAATTCCGGCGTTCCTGTCACATCTGAAGTGGAGGCACTCTCCACAGGAAAGGCGAGAGGAACTCCAGGTTCGTGCCACCATTCCCAGATTCCCCCAGATGTCTCAGTCCATTCCAGGGAAAACAGTTTTCCTTGCACTGCCTCGACTTTCAAGCGAGGAGCGACTCACACCACGGTGGCATGTGGGACAGCCCTGTGGGAAAGCCTCCTGGTAATGCGTCGTGGGAAAGCCTCGAGGGAAAGCCACTGATCCCTTGATCCATCGAAGGGAAGCGTGACACTGCTGCTCCAGCTTGGGAGGAAAGCGCTCGTGCATGCCCCACTCGAGACAAGAACTGACTCCCCTGGGGAGACTCCAAAGTACCCCAAGATCCATGTCAGCAATGGAGAGGAAATTCAGGTTCCAGAACCAACTCCACACAAGGTTAGGCCCAGCATGAACGGGAGAGGAATCCCGAGAGGCCCGAGCAACTCGCATGGGGACTGGCCTTTCCTGAGGCCACCAGAGCGGGTCCTGAGGTCCGTATCGAAAGGCGAGAGCTCCTGCCGCAACTCGAGAAAATCCAGGAGGTTCTCCCCTCCAGGCGAGATTAGGCCCATTTCCGCTGAGGCGTCTCGAGGCTAATCACTAACCTCTGGAACTTCCAAAGGGTCCTTTACACCCTTGCTGCAAATCCAGAATTTCCCCGACATACCGTCTCCACTCGAGAGGAAGCACGAGAGTCCCGCCCACATCCAGAGGAGCCCCCGTTTCCGCCTCGTATCTAGAGAGGAGGGATCCTTTCCCTGCGTGGTCGGGAAAGAATTCTGGCGTTCCGTCGCATCTCAAGAGGAAGTGCTCTCCACAGGAAAGGCCAGAGGAACTCCAGGGTCGTGCCACCATTCCAAGAGTTCCCCAGATGTCTCAGTCCATTCCAGAGGAACCTGTTTCCCTGCACTGCCACGACTTTCACGCCGAGGATGTCTCACACCAAGGTGGCATGTGGGACAGCCCTGTGGGAAAGCCATGGGAAAGCCTAGAGGGAAAGCACAGATCCCTTGATCCACGACGGGAAGCGTGACACTGCTGCTACCGCTCGGGAGGAAAGCGCACGTGCATGCCCCCACTCGAGACGAGGACTGACTCCCCTGGGGAGACTCCAGAAGTACCACAAGATCCATGTCAGCACTGGAGAGGAATCTTCAGGTTCCAGCCCCGACTTCACACAAGGTCTTAGGCCCCGGCATCGACAGGAGAGGAATCCTGAGAGGCCCCCTAGAAACTTTGAATGGGGACTGGCCTTTCCTGAGCACCAGAGCTGGCCCTGAGGTCCCCGTCGTAAGTCGAGAGCACTGCCGCAACTCGAGAAAATCCAGGAGGTTCTCCCTCCAGGCGAGATGAGGCCCATTTCCACTGAGGTGTCTCGAGGCTAATCACACCTAACCTCTGGAACTTCCAAAAGGTACTTTACACCCTTGCTGCAACTCAATATGTTCCCCGACATACCGTCTCCACTCGAGAATAAGCAAGATGGTCCCCCCACATCCACAGGAGGCGCGTTTCCGCTCGTCGCTCGAGATGAGGGATCCTTTCCTTCCGGGGGCCAGCGTGAGGAATTCCGCCTATCAAAAGGTCATGAGGAAGGAGGCTTGGCATGCCAAAGGCGTGCTCAAGCCTCAGGTAACCCCTGTTCCCGGAGCATCGAACCCCAAAACCAGAGTCTGTTTTATGCTCTCACCTACACTTCTGACTTTACGGGGGCTCTCCCCATAACTGTTTCTCTCGGAGAAGAAGTAAACGTGCAGCTTCAAGGCAATAAATATTCTTGGGCATGACAAGAGTGTTTCAGCTTGCCGACTCCTCTGAAGGTTATCTAGCCCACCTTTATAGGTTTGTCCGGCCACATGTGATTGTTTACAGCCTCCCAACCTGAGAGGCATGAGATGTTTTAGACTTACTAAAGGCAAATTATTTTGGGGAGTTAGAAATTATTAGTATAGTTGGTTAGGAATTATTTGTGAAGGGTTCTTCATTTGTTGTGTCAAAAATTGCTGCTAATTCCCTGCTGGGTGGGACAAGGATATTTTAGGTCAAACCTCTCTGCTGACAGACCAGCTTGTGTGACAGGATTATCCATACTGCTGCCACTAGGCACAAGATTGTTTACTACCTCTCAACTGTAAACAGCACAGAGAGTTTTGGAGTATTTTGAGAGTCTTAATTAGCATAGGACTTTTTCTTCTTGTTGAGTCAATGATTGCCACCAGGCTCCATATCCTTAGGCACTTGGGAATATATTAATCAATGTATTTGGAATATAGCAAAGGAAATATAGCAGTTTTTTGATGTTAGCAATACTAGACTTTTTGAGTTAATGGATTTTCACTTTTGTAATAGATCACTGTACTTTGTTATATATCACTGTGTCCTTTCTATGTAAGAATGTAACTTTATCATATCTTAAGACTAAATAGATCTTAAGGGAGAATTGATGAAAGGATTTTCATTTGTTAGGCTGATGTTTGCTGATAAATCTCATGTTCCCTACCCTTATAATGAATATAACTAGTATATAGGAGAAATAAGTATTAACCTTTAAGCATATAGGAGAAATAAGAATTCACTTAAGACTAATCATGTTAACCTTGGTTAAATAAATTCCTTTCTTTGATTGTAACTCACTACACCCTCACCCTATAGGAATGTAACTTTATTTGGAGGGTGGTGCCTGGTTTAAGAAAAAACACCTTGGAAGAAATAAGTTTATTTGGTTATCAGAAAGAAAGGATCATAAAATGTCAGCAGTCTCATTCATGGCCAGAAGATGATGTAAGATCCCTAAGACCTTTTTTTTATACATTTATGTGAAGCACCTGATTTTGATAAAGGTCAGGATGCCGACTCCTGCGTGACTCTGTATTCATCCCTATGTGTAACAAGAGGTATACAAGCAAAACAAAAATAAGAAATCAGATCAGTTTCCGGAAAGACTGATTCCCCCATGTCGCTTCTTTTTTGCTCCCGTTTTTCTGGCTGAATTCTCTACTGGAGGATGGATGTTATTCCACGTAATCCAAGTTATTCAGCCTCTTTTTCTCCAATAATCTTCCTACTACACTATCCATTTCTAATCTCTTTATATCTGGATTAAATATGTATATTTCCAAAGACGACGACTACGTCCCACCTTCGAATCACCCTGGATCCACCGGGGCTGGACACGGCACTTTCCTGCTTGGTCGGAAAGAATTCCGGCGTTCCCACGAATCTCAAGAAGAGGCGCTCTCCACAGGAAAGGCGAGAGGAATTCCAGGGTCGTGCACAATTCCAAGAGTCCCCCAGATGTCTCAGTCCATTCCAGAGGAACCTGTTTTCCCTGCACTGCCTTGATTTTCACGCCGAGGATCGACTGGCACCACGGTGGCACGTGGGACAGCGAGTGGGAAAGCCTCGTGGGAAAGCCTCGAGGGAAAGCCGTGGGAAATACCTCGAGGAAAGACACAGATCTCTTGATCCGCGACGGGCAGAGTGACACTGCTACTGCAGCTCGGGAGGTAAGCGTTTGCATGATCCGCTGAGAAGAGGACTGACACCCTGGGGAGACTCAAGAAGTACCCCAAGAACCATGTCAGCACGGGAGAGGAATCCTCAGGTACCGGCCTCGACTTCACACAAGGTCTTAGGCCCCATCGACGGAGAGGAATCCCGAGAGGCCCGTAGCCACTCGGATGGGAACTGGCCTTTCCTGACGCCACAGAGCGGGTCCTGAGGTCCCAGCGAACGTTGAGAACACCTGCCACAATTCGAGAAAATCCAGGAGGTTCTCCCCACCAGGCAAGATGAGGCCAATTTCCGCTGAGGCTCTCGAGGCTAATCACACCTAAACTCTGGAAATTCCAAAGGTTCCTTAACAACCTTGCTGAAACTCAAGAAGTTCCCCGACATACGTCTCACTCCAGAGGAAGCACGAGGGTCCGCCCACATCCAGAGGAGCCCCCGTTTTATGCCTCGGACCTCGAGATGACGGATCCTTTCCCTGCTTGGTCGGGAAAGAATTCCCGGCGTTCCCGTCCCATCTCAAGAGAGGCGCTCTCCACAGGAAAGGCGAGCGGAACTCCAGGGTCGTACCACCATTCCAAGAGTCCCCAGATGTCTCAGTCCATTCCAGAGGAACATGTTTTTCCTGCACTGCCTCGACTTTCAAGCCGAGGATCGACTCACACCCTGGTGGCAGGTGGGAAGCCCTGTGGAAAGACTCTGGGAAAGCCTTGAAGGAAAGACTTGAGTGAAAGCTACAGATCCCTTGACCACGCGTTAGGAAGCGTGACACTGCTGCTACAGCTCGGGAGGAAAGCGCACGTGCATGCCCACACTCGAGACGAGGACTGACTTCCCTGGGGAGACTCCAGAAGTACCCAAGAACCATGTCAGCACTGGAGAGGAATCCTCAGGATCCGGCCTCGACTCCACACAAGGTCTTAGGCCCGGCATCGACCCAAGAGGAATCCGAGAGTCCCCCTGGCAACTTGCATGGGGACTGGCCTTTCCTGAGGCCACGAGAGACGGGGTCCCTGAGGTCCCCGTCGTAATTCGAGAGCACCTGCCGTAACTCGAGAAATCCAGGAGGTTCTCCCCTACAGCAAAATGAGGCCTATTTCCACTGACGGCATCTAGAGGCTAAGCACACCTAACCTCTGGAACTTCCAATGGTTCCTTCACACACTTGCTGCAACTCAAGAGCTTTCCCGACACACCCGTCTACACTCAAAGGAAGCACGAGGGTCCGCCACATCCAGAGAAGCCCTGAGCCCCCTCGAGGCTCCAAAGGAGAGATCTTTTAAATGCTTGCATTTCCCGAGTCGAAGACCTTGTGTTGAGTTGGGACCGGAAACTGAGGATTCCTCTCCAGTGCTGACGTGGATTTTGGGTACTTCTGGACTCTCCCAGGGGAGTCAGTCCTCGTCTCGAGTGGGGAAATGCACGTGGGCTTTCCTCCTAAAGGTGGCAGCAGTGTCATGCTACCCGACGGGTGGATCAAGGGATGTGTGGCTTTCCCTGTAGGATTTCCCATGAGGCTTTCCCACGAGGCTAACACACAGGGCTGTCCCACGTGCCACCGTGGTGTGAGTCGATCCTCGCGTGACAGTCAAGGCAGTGCAGGTAAAAGAGTTTCCTTTGGAATGGACTCAGTCCTCTGGGGGACTCTTGGATTGTTGGCACGACCTGGAGTTCCTCTCGCCTTTCCTGTGGAGAGCGCTTCCTCTTGAGATGCGACGGGAATGCCGGGAATTCTTTCCCGACCACGCAGGGAAAGGATCCCTCATCTCGAGCTACAAGGAGGAAAAGGGCCTCCTCTGGATGTGGCAAGGGACGCTCGCGCTTCCTCTCGAGTGGACAAGGGTATGTCGGGGAACTTCTTGAGTTGCAGCAAGGGTGTGAAGGACCCTATGGAAGTTCCAAAGGTTAGATGTGATTAGCCTCGAGTCGCCTCAGCGGAAATGGCCTCATCTAGCCTGGAGGGGAGAATCTACAGGATTTTCTCGAGTTGCGGTAGGTGCTCTCGATTTACGACGGGGACCACAGGGGACGTATCTGGTGGCCTCAGGAAAGGCCATCTCCGTGCGAGTTGCTTATTGCCTCTCGGGATTCCTCTCCCGTCGATGCGGGCCTAAGACCTTGTGTGGATCCGTGCCGGAACCTGAGGATTCCTCTCCAGTGCTGACATGGATCTTGGGATTCTTCTGGAGTCTCCCCAGGGTAGTCAGTCCTCGTTAAGTGGGGGCAGGCACGTGCGGTTTCCTCCGAGCTGTAGCAGCGGCGTCATGATTCCCTTCGCGTG
>NW_017216517.1:0-13137 GCF_001704415.2 Capra hircus
TGATGACAAAGTATCTATTACAAAAGAGAAAATCCATTAACTCAAAAAGTCTAGTATCACTAACATCAAAAACTACTATATTTCCTTTGCTATATTCCAAATACATTGATTAGTATATTCCCAGGTGTCCAAGGATATGGAGGCCTGGCGGCAATCATTGACTCAACAAGAAGAAAAGGTCCTATGCTAATTAAGACTCTCAAAATACTCCAAAACTCTCTGTGCTGTTTACAGTTGAGAGGTAGTAAACAATCATGTGCCTAGAGGCAGCAGTATGGATAATCCTGTCACACAAGCTAGTCTGTCAGCAGAGAGGTTTGACCTGAGACATCCTTGTCCCACCCAGAGCAGGGAATTAGCAGCAATTATTGACACAACAAATGAAGAACCCTTCACCAATATAATTCCTAACCAACTATACTAACAATTTCTAACTCCCCAAAAGAATTTGCCTTTAGTAAGTCTAAAACATCTCGTGCCTCTCAGGTTGGGAGGCTGTAAACAATCACATGTGGCCGGACAAACCTATACAGGTGGGCTAGATAACCTTCAGAGGAGTCGGCAAGCTGAAACACTCTTGTCACGCCCAAGAATTTTTATTGCCTTGGAGCTGCACGTTTACTCCTTCTCCGAGAGAAACAGTTATGGGGGAGAGCCCCCCGTAAAGTCAGAGGTGTAGGTGAGAACATAAAACAGACTCTGGTTTGGGGGTTAGATGCTCGGGAACAGGGGGTTTCCTGAGGCTTGATCACGCCTTTGCGTATGCCAAGCCTCCTTCCTCATGACCTTTGCCACGGGCGGAATTCCTCACGCTGGCCCCCGGCAAAAAAGAAAAAAAATTTTATTTTAACCAATTTTCTCTGGTTCTATAGAATATCATGTCCATCCTAGGTCAGGTCATCTTTCTTTTCTGTAGTCATAGTTTTATACCTAAATTGTAGACAGATCAGCTGACAAGGTTTCCGTAGCTGAACCTGCGGAAGGATCATTAACCTGGTCTGTTCCAAGAGCAGTGCAGTGGCCTCGCCTCGCCCAGCCCAGCTTGTGAGCCTCTCCTCCAACCGTGCAGCGCTGGATAAGAAGGTAGGGAGGGAAAGACGTTTGGAAGGTGGCGCGCCCTGGGCGGGCGGTTGGGCCCGGTGGCTTTTCCAGTGGTAGGGGATGAGGGGCCGCGCGAGAAGGTGGGGGGCGGCGTGCATAGTGGGGGTCGGGTGGGAAAGGCAGCTCTCCTCCACCTTCCCACCTGCTCCTCTGCACCTCCATCCCCGGCCAGGTGCCACCATAGCCCCCGCCCACTGGCACCCTCTCTGGTGTCCCTCTTCTGCTGGACCTCCCGGCCACGTTCCTTAGAGGTTAGGTCTGATGGTTCAGGGCGGGGCTGGGGGTGTTCAGCCACCCCCATTCCACCCCTGCGCCTTTGCCTGTGGCGCCAGCCACGACTGCCTTGCCCCTGGCCACGGACCGCATGGCGTGGATCCTCCAGTCACATCTCAGTGGGCTGTGCGGCGTGACGGGTGTTGGTTCCCTGCCACAGGGCAGCGTGCCTGCCTGTCGCCTCCCACCACTGGCCCTGGACGGGTCTGCCTTGGCCGGTCTTTGGTGTGCGCTGCTCTGGGCCTACCACGTGGTCACCAGGTGCCTCCCCACCCCCTCCGAGTCTCGGGGCTTGCTCCCAATCCCCCTTCCCCACGCATCCTGTGGCTGTCTTGTCTGGTTCTCCCGCCCTCTTGTCCTCTCACCTCTGTCGTGTCCCTTGCCCGCTTGGAGCCACACTTCCTGTTGGAGCCCCTTGCCTCTGCCCTTGGTGGTTGGGGGGAGAAGGGTGCCTGAGGCGCTGGTAGGGGGCCCCGGTAGTTGAGGGGAGAGGACCGGGTCGGGGGGTCGGCAGTATGGGTGTGTGAGGTGGTGGGGGAGGGCTCTGCCCTGTTTCGGGGGGACGTGAGGGTGGTCATCTGGCATCGGTGGGGACCTCCATGCTGCTGTCAACCAGCGCACGGTGGGGCCCCAAGTGTCATGGGCCAGCAGCCCTGAGGCCCGCGGGTGGGGACATGGTGGTGGTTGATGTAGGGGCGGTGTCCCGTGGGGCGCGCCGTGACCCTCGCCCACTTCCCCCTTTCCAGGTACCTAGTGTGTGGGGCTTCCCTAGTGGCTCAGATGGTAAAGCGTCTGCCTGCCTTGCGGGAGACCCGGGTTCGATCCCTGGGTTGGGAAGATACCCTGGAGAAGGAAATGGCAAGCCACTCACTCCAGTACTCTTGACTGGAAAATTCCATGGATGGAGGAGCCTGGTAGGCTACAGTCCATGGGGTAACAAAGAGTTTGACATGACTGGACGACCTCACTTCACAGCTGATAAAAAGCTTGGGTTGTCTCAGTGGGGTGGGTTTTCTCCTGGATGGATTTCACCTGGTGGCAGTAGCGAGGCTCGTAGTCCTCTCCTGAAAGTGGGCGTATGGGCAGAGCACACCTGGCCCACGTTGGGGGCGGAGAGCCGCTAGACTGTGGGTCCCAGGTCTCAGGGGTCTCCATTGTGGCTGGGAACGCCCATTTCGGAGGCTCCTGGGTCCCCATCGATCAGCATCCAGTGAGCAGAGCGGAGGGGTGCGGACCACAGGTAAAGGAACTGGGGCTCCATGGCACAGGGTGGAGCAGGGAACCCCGTATTCTGCCCTCTCTGTTGCACAGTCTCGGAGTCCCCTAAACTGGTGGTCACAGAAAGGCCTTGTCACTGGGGTCAAGGCCTTTACCACTTTACCCCTTCGCATAAAGCTCAGACCCACGTAGTTTTCCAAAGCAGCCTAGAGCCTGCAGCGAGGTCCCCAGGAAGTACAAGGGATTGACCCTGCCTGGTGATCTCACCTGCTGGGACTCCACAACCTATACTCTGGCCGGCTGGCCCAGCCCTGCTACCAGCAGTTTGCATCCCAGAGGGCCCTTGACCACCTGCTGGGATGGAACAGGGAAGGGTGCACAAATTGCACCCTAGAAACTTAGTACAGTGCATGGATTTAAAAAACTGGTGGCCACTCAGGCAGAAAAAAAGGGAGGAGGGCACATTGCTGCACTTTAATGGTGGAATCTGTGGCTGTCCTGCTGAGAGGGGGCCTTACATGGGGACCCTGTGCAATAAGTGTGGTGTTTTAGAACTCAATAAATAGAACATGTAAAAATTTTAAATTATGTAGTGCTTTAATTAAAAAAGAAGCTCCAAGTTTTTTTTTTAGCAAATTGAGGTCTAAAAATTGAAGGCCTATTTTCCTTCCACTGTTGCATTCTATGAAGAAATGTGAGGGTTTTCTTTTAAGAAAAGAGTCAGAAAAGTGAGGGAAACAGAAAGCCCAGAGGTGCCCCTGTAGTTTGGTGAAGGCCTTAGGAGGTCACTTGTAAATGCTGCTGGCTGTCGGGAGGCAGTCTCTTCCTGTGGCTGAGGGGCACAGAGCTCTGCAAGCTTGCCCTTTTCATGGATGTTCATGTTTGTGGAAATCCAGCTTGGAGCCATCTCCTGATGTGTAAGAACTTCCCAGACTAGACCCCTAGGCAGATCCCTTAGGGCCAGGGACTCCTTCCTTCATTGTATTTATCTGTTTGACTGAAAAGCAGCGATGACATTTTTCTTTAAATCTGGTCTATCATTCAAGCCTTGGAGTAATATTTCCCATCCCTCTTGATAGGCTTGGGTTCCAGGAATGAATTATAGTCAGTTGTCCATTGCCGGGAGCCAGCATGGGGAATCCCACTCGTGGCAAAGGTCACGAGGAAGAGGCCTGACAGGCAAAGGCGAGAACAGGCCTCGAGGGAACCCCCCTGGACCTTCTTGAGCATCCACCCCAAAAATTGTCTCTCTGCCTTATTTCATTATGCCTTTCACCAACTCTTCTGACATTAACCGGAGGCTATCCCCCATCACCTTTCTCTGAAAAGAGTTAACTTAGAGCTCCGGTTAATAAGTCTCCTTGGCATAACAAGAGTGTTCCAGTCCAAAAACTCCTCTGATGGCTCTCTAGCCTGCTTGGCAAGTTTATCCGGCCTCTTACAACCACGCATATGATTGTTCACAGCCTCCCAACCGTGAGAGGCACGAGACGCTGTAAACTTTCTAAATACAGTCTTTTGAGAAGTTAGAAATTATTAGTGTAGTATTAGTGCATTGTTAGAAATATACTGGTGGAAGGTTTCATTGTTGAGCCAATATTTGCTGCCAAGTCTCCATATCCCTTGTCCCATATATACATTAATTGATATAACTGGCATATGGGAAAATAAGTAATAACCTTTGATATTAATCACGTTAGACCTTAGGCTAGTAGATTCTTTTCTTGATTATAGCCCACTGCACCTTTGCCCTGTAGGAATGCAACTTTATCTGGTGCCTTCAGAGTGTGGTGCCTGGTTTAAGAAAAATCACCCTTGGAAAAAATAAGTTTTATGGTTGACTGACCATTATCAGAAAGAAAGGGTCATAAAATGTTAGCAGGCCCCCTGGCCAGAGATGATGTAAAACCACCTAAGACCTTTGTATGCATGCATAAAGAGTGCCTGGTCTCGATAAGGGTCAGGTCTGTTGACCCCCACATGACTTTGTATTATCCATTGATCTCTATGTACAACTTAAAGTATAAAAACTTTCCTGAAAAATTAAGAGATGGGCCAATTACTGGAAAGACTGGTTTCCCCCGTGTCTTCTTTTCTTTCTTTCATTTTCAGGCTAATTCCCATCTGGAGCACAGAGGCTCGCTGTGTATACTTGTTTCCCCGAGCTTCCAAGACCCACACGAGAGGGAGCCCAAGGCGAGGCACCCTCCACTATTCAAGTGGGCGCCTGTGGCCTACGTAGACAGTGCAAGTCCCTCGTCTCGGGGCTTTATTGGTCTCCTGTGTAAACCAAGGAATTTCAGCCTCTTTTCTCCTCTATTTTCTCCACTACACTATTCTTTCCTAATCTCTCTATCTCTAAATAAATAACCTTATCTAATCACCAATGCCGTCCCTGCTTCGAATTCCCTGATCCACCAAGCCTGGACCCCAGTAGTCCATGATTTTACAGATGAGGAAACTGAGACCTAGAGAGGGTGGAGGAAGGGAGAATGGGATACCCTTCCAGGGACTGCCAGGAGCCAGTGTGAGGAATCCCACCCGTGACAAGGTCATGTGGCAGAGGCCTGATGGGCAAGGCGAGTCAAGCCTCAGGTTTTACCCCTGGTATTTCCTGAGCATGTACCCCCAAAATAAGAATCTGCCTGCCTTGTACTTTTACACTCTTCTGACACACTCTGGAAAAAGTTAACTCAGGGCATTAGTTTTCTGCATTTGAAAGGGTGTTTCAATCCCAAAACCCCTCTGATGACTTTCTAGCCTTCCTACAGGACTCGTACAGCTGCTCATGTGATTGTTTGCAGCCTCCCAACTGCGGGAGGCACAGGAAGCTTAAAACATCCTAGGAATGTAGGGGCTTCCGAGGAGTCAAAATCATTAGAATAGGACTGATTAAAGGTTTCATTTGTTGAGCCAACACTTGCTGCCAAATTTTCATATCTTTTATTTGTAGATATAGTTGGTATTTAGAAAAACAGGTAGTAGACCTGGTATTAGCAACATTAGATCTTTGAGTTAAGTACTTTCTTTGTTATAACCCACTGCATCTTTGTTCTACAGGGATGTAATTTATTTAGTACTTTGAGGATGATGCAGAGTAAAGAAAAAACACTTCTAGGGAAAAGGAGTTTTCTGGTTGATAGACAATTATCCAGGAAGAGAGCCATAAAAATGTTAACAGGCCTCTTGGCCAGAAGATAATGTAATCCACCTGAGACCTTTTGTATACGGGAAGATATGCAAAAAGAAAGTCTGGTCTCAGTGAGGGTCAGGCCTGCTGCCCCTGCATAACTCTGCATATTCCATTATTTCTTTATGTACAACTTGGGGTATATAAGCTGATTTTGAAAGTGGAGTCTTTGGAGTCTTGCACCGATACTGGGCTTCCCCATGTCTTTCTTTTCTCCCCTTTTTTGCTGAATTCCCATCTGGAGTGGGGAGGCTCACCACATATATTTACTTGCCCTGGCTTCTAAGACCCACGTGAAAGGGAGCCTAAGGTGGGGCATCCTTTGATATTCAAGTGGGTGCCGGTGGCCTAATATAGATGGTGCAAACCTCTTGTCTCGAGGTTTTATTGCTTTTCCCCGTAAACCAAGTTATTCAGCCTGTTTTACTCCACCTAAGTTTCCTACTATACTATTTCTTCCTAATCTAATTTTATATTTATAAATAAATAAGTTTTTCCTTGCCAACGCTGTCCCCGCTTCGAATTCCCTGGATCCACCAGGGCTGGACTCTGGCAAGGAACCCTGGCTCCTGGGTTTTTAATGAGCTTCCTACCCAGCATGGTCATTAATTGGCAAGTGTTGACATTGAGAATAAACTATTGGTGGAAATGTAAAAGGCTTTTTTAAAGAATGTGCCTACCAGCTGGGCATCTTATGGAGTATTTTCATTGTACTCCCCAACCCTTGGAAAGTGCTGAACACAGATCAGATGTGTCATCATTTTTATTGAACAAGTTCAATTTAACACAATTATATCTATAGTGTCAGCAACATTATGATATATATTAGAACAGTGATCATCATAGTTGGTACTTCATGCATCAGTAAAGAAAGAAAACTTTTTCTTAGGAAGGCTGTAACAGAACTGATAAGTTTTAAGTTTAACCCACAAGGATATTAAAAAAAATGAAACAAATCTCTCCGATCATCACCAAGGCTCTCGGAGGTCTTTTGAGGACCCCACACAAGGGAGGGTCTACCTCTTGGGACACCGCTGCTTCAGCATCTCCCTAAGCCAGCAACCTGGGACAGCTGAGTACACTTGAAGTTCCTTCCTTGACCTCGGGAGTTTTTTTGAAAGACAATTTTTTTTGACAGACAGGGGTGGGGGAAGGTTTTGGGATGTTTCAAGTGCAGTCTATTTATTGTGCACTGTATTTCTATTTCTGTTCCCTGGTGGCTCAGTTGGTAAAGAGTCTACCTGCAGTGTGGGAGACCCAGGTTCAACCCCTGGGTTGAGAAGATCTCCTGAAGAAGGAAATGACAGCCCACTCCAGTATTCTTGCCTGAAGAATTCAATGGACTGAGGAGTCTTGTGGCTACAGTCAACAGGGTCACAAAGTGTTGGACATGACTGAGTGACCAAACACTTATTTCTATTATTTCATCAGCTCCACCTCAGTTCATCAGGCATTCGATCCTAGAGGTTGGGGGCCCCTGCTTTAGTTCCCTCTTTCATCTTCTACACAGCTCCAGCCTGCTTCCTCCTCCTCTTCCACCTGCAGAACTACCTGCTGGGCTTCTCTGAATGTGGCTAAGAATCTCCTGCCCTCACTTCCTTGTCTCTGAGTCCCTTCTCCTAATTGGGTTTCCCTGATCTCCATTTAGGCACTTTTGCCCCATGTGGTGCTAGTGGTAAAGAACCTCCCAACCAATGCAGGAATTCGATCCCTGGATTGGGAAGATCCCCTGGAGGAGGGAACGGCAACCCACTCCAGTATTCTTGCCTGGAAAATTCCCATGGACCGAGGAGCCTGGCGGGCTCTGACAGTCAAGACGTGACTGAAGCAACTTAGCACAGCATACCAGAGGATGTTTGAACTGCAGACTCATGTGATTGTTTTGGCTCCTTGGAGTCCCTTGTCATTCCACGTGTATGTTATGGTCCGCTTGTGTACTGCTTCCTATGGGCCTAGAGAGGGTTTATTGCTTTCTACGGGCCTAGAGAGGGTAACAGGCAAGAAGGCCAGGAGTCTGCAGACAGAGAAAATAGCCTGCAAGTATCAGACTTTTTAAAAATCTCTCTTTTAAGAGGCAGGAGGAAACAAACTAGTGTTGCATTTTTCCCCTTCTCAATACGAATTTAAAAGGAGGTTTCTTTGAAAATTCTGTGTTGCCATGATGACTCCTGGCTCCACCTGAATTTAACTCTTCTCAAACCTTGAGCTAAGCAATGTATTTTTCTTATGGAAATGTTTGTCTTAAGGAACATTAATGTACTATGTATTTACCCAAGACTCTGTCTTCAGGTCGGTTCCTCCTAAAGGCTCAGAACCGACTTGACAAACCAGTGTGTCTTACTCATACCTTGTTCTCCTAATCTATATTAATTAAACTATATATTTGCTTGGAAATCTGCCTTTCTTCAAGATTCATGTCCATCATTTTATGGCCTCTGAACTGGAGCCTCCCATCTCCTTCTGACCTCTCCAGAGTCCTGGTTGGTGGTAGCTTGTTAGTTCCTTGTTCCTTACCAGGAACTTCTGTTGTAAGATGACTTCTGCAAGTGTTTTCTTTTTCCTGTTGCCTGTCAAGGGTGGGTGGTCAGTGGTTCATTTAACAGTTTGTTTTTGGTTCTCTTGTGTAAGGCCCTCCACAGAGTAAATGTATACAATTATAAAAGTCAATGTTTTAAATAATTTATATTAATAATTCGGTAAGTTGGCTTTTTTGTTGTGTGTAAGAACTGATCACCAGACCAAAGGTCATGTATATCTTTTGTTGTTTTCCAAAATTTTTATAGTTTTTTAAATGGAATCACCTTGTTGCAAAGTTTGTGTTTATGTTCATTTCATATGTTTTTTTTTAGTTGATTGACCATTGCTTTACAATATTGGTTTGATTAGTCATACACCCAATGAATTAACCATAGGTGTACCTATGTCCCCTTGCTCTTGAATCTCCCTCCCACGTCCCACCCATTCCGCCTCTCTAGGTTATAACAGAGCCCTAGTTTGAGTTCCCTGAGTCATACAGCAAATTCCCACTGGTTGTCTATTTACAAATGTTGGTGACTATGCATCCATGCTGCTCGCTCCATTCATCTCACCCTCTCCCTCTTGTTCCCCACCCTTGTCTGTAACTCTGTTCTCTATGCCTGCATCTCCATCACTGCTATGTGAGTCATGCTGTTGTGACTGTGACTGCAGAAGTATCCATTTTTTCAGCCCCCTTTCCCAAACCTTTTGGGTACATAGCATGAACTAGAACTGAACTACGTATTTATTCCATGTGTTCGTTTTGGAGTCATTTCTGTAATGTCTTACACAGTGGCAGCACCATTTAATATACTTTTTTGTGTGGTAGAATACTGTTGAAGCTTTTGAATATACCCTGTGTTGCATATTCAGTCACCCACCGATGGACATTTGAATGGGTTCTACCTTTGAGCTATTGTGAATAATGTCAGTATGAATATTTGTGTGCCAGTTTTTGTTTGAATTAATAACAAATACATAGTACTATATATGAAAGAAACCACAAGGACCTACTGTACAGTTTAGGAAACTGTATTGAATATCTTATGATAATGTATAATGGAATAGAATCTTGCCGGGAGCCAGCGTGAGGAATCCCACCCGTGACAAGGTCATGCGGCAGAGGCCTTGATGGGCAAGGCGAATCAGGCCTCAGGGTTTCCCCTTGGTATTTCCTGCGCATGTACCCCCCAAAATAAGAATCTCCCTGCCTTATTGTGCTTTTCTACTTTTCTGATACTCTCTGGAAAAAGTTAATTCAGGGCTTCAGTCTCCTGCAAAAGAATGTCTCAGCTTAAAACCCCCTCTGATAACTCTCTAGCTTGCCTAACAGGTTCCCCCGGACTTTTTACAGCTTGTGAATTGTTTACAGTCTCCCAACCGCGAGAGGCACAGGAAGCTTAAAACATCCTAGAGATGCAGGGGCTTCCGAGGTGTCAAGATCATTAGAATATAACTGATTAAGTGTTTCATTGTTGTGCCAATACTTGCTGCCAAATTTTCAGATCTTTTAATTGTTGATATAGTTGGTATATAGAAAAAATAAGTAGCAACATTAGATCTTTGAGTTAAGTACCTTCTTTGTTATAATCCACTGTGCTTTTGTTCTATAGAGATGTAACTTTAGTGCTTTAAGGAGATGCAGATTAAAGAAAAAAACTTCAGAGGAAACGAGATTAACATTCATTAAGGAAGAAAGACAAAAAGTGTTAGCAAGCCTCTTGGCCAGAAGATAATGTAAATCACCTGAGACCTTGTGTATACAAAAAGATACACAAAAAGGGTCAGGACTGCTGCCCCTGCATGACTCTGTATCTTCCATTATGTAAAATTTAGGGTACATAAACACTTTTTAAATAATAAAGAGGAGGGGTTTTTTGCACAAGCCTGGCCTCCCCCGTGTCAATTCTTTCTCTTGCTCCTCTCCCTCCCTCTCCTTTTCAGGCTTATCCCTTGGAACACGGAGGCTCACCGAGTCTACTTACTTGCCCAGGCTTCTGAGACCCACGCGAGAGGGAGCCCAAGGCGGGGCACCCTCCGCTATTCAAGCGGGTGCCTGTGGCCCAACATAGACGGTGCAAGTTCCTTGTCTGGAACTTTATTGGTTTTCTACGTAAAGCAATTTAATCAGCCTCTTTTCTCCACTCATTTTCCTACTACACTGTTTTTTCCTAATCTAATTTTATATTTCTAATTAAATAAATTTTTCCTCGCCTATCCGTCTCCCCTTCGAATCACCCTGGATCCACCGGGGCAGGACTCTGGCAGAGTCTCAAAAGGAATATATTAAAAAGACATAATAACCATGATAATCATTGTGCCAACACTATGAGTTATCATAGCACTACTCAACGTGTATTTATACATGCCACTCAAATATTCACATCTGTAAGTATGTTATAAAAAATTGTATAAAAAATCAAGAATTCAAACAGAGAATAAATAAACTTCCTGTCATTGCTCATCATCATTTATGCACTATTACTACCTGCAAAACTCATTGTATAAGTGCTGGACTAGGAATTGACATTCGTGTAAACCAAGAGATTCTGATGGTGTAAGGAACTATAACTTATTGAATTCCTTAATGAAGGGTTGTAGAACTCTATGTACATGAAGTGAATGCAAGTCAGTTTAATTGAGCCACATTCTTACTAGAGTGATAAGCTTCCACCCCACCCAACCTTAGTTCTCAATTAAATCCCACAGTCCTCTGGCCTCAATGTCTGCTTCCTGCCATCCAGAAAGAAAAGATGAGGAAGTCCTGACAAAACCGGATGCTATTTTTTTTAGTTGTATTTTATCGCAGGGCTTGGCAAAAAGAGGGCCTAACCTGTTTTTAGAGTTCCATCCCAAGGGTTACTCTGGCATGTTACACATGTTGACAAACTAACTGCTGATTATTTTCAACCAAAGACAATGATCTGCACTTCAATATCTGTTGATTGAGCTGGAATAGCAGGCATCCCTTGAAGTTCAGTCCTTCATGCTGAAGTAGGTAACCCTGAAGCAATAGCCTAAAAGGAACACATTTATCATGTAGACATCACACCCCATTCATTTGTAAAATTTTTTTCAGTTTTACCCATCATCATTGGAGGAACTGACTTGTCCCAGTAATAATTAGAGTACCCAGCATAACATTTCCTTGACTTATGAGTACTTATGAGTACACTTATGAGTCTTTCTTCCAATGTTCTTTCTTCTACTTTGGTCATGAACAGTAGAAGCTGATGGCAGTGGTTCTTGAAATGTATATTGATTCCTAGGTGGCACAGTCGGTAAATCATCTGCTTACCAGTGCGGGAGATGGAAGTGATGTCAGTTTGATCCCTGGGTCATGAAGATAACAATTCATACACTCGTTTTATGTCAACAAGTTTGATACTCATGAGTTTTTTTCTTCTGTATACAGGAAAGCAAATGCTGTTGAAGGACACTGAAAGAACCCTAATGTTGAAAATCACATCTATATTGTGAACAATGCTTAGAAATCCATGAGCTGAAGCATAGTATTATGCCTGTCATCCTTGTAGTTCCCTCAGTGAAATGTACTGAGAAAAGCTCTTCACTCAGGGTCCAGATTCACGAAGAAGCTGAACAGTATCCATTCATTCTTGTAGTTCCCTCGGTTACATAAGCTGAAAATAGCTCTTCACTCAGTCTAGATTTTAGTAGTTCAGTGAAGTTGAGAAAAGCTCTTCACTCAGAGATTCACGATGAACAGTATCCATTCATTCTTGTAACATAAGCTGGCTCTCACAGGTCTAGATTCATGAGCAGCGCGTAGTTCGCATCTCTCGGGTCCCTGTGACACCACACGAGTGACCAGAGGGTCTACTTTTCATCTGTTTCATAGTTCACATATGTTCTTCACTCAGGGTCATTCATGAGCAATTGTCATTTTTAAACAATATTATTAGTGTCATATCAATAAGTCCTATTGTGTTTAAACTAAAAACATCCATATATAAATGTACATGAAGCCCAGACATAACATCAGTGCAAATACAAAACATTCCATCCTTAGAGAAAGGGAGCAAAAAATCTATGTGCTTTGCCTATTGCATTTTTATGTAGTAGATCCTTAAGTATTTTATTCAGCACACCCAACGGAATGATTCACAAATCTTCAGAGAAGAAAGGATCATTTCCTCTTTAACGATGAGTAGTTCAACTTCTCTCAAAGCAAAGTTATAAGTCAGTCTAATCTTGTGTGAGACCGTGAATTCAGTGTTTTCATTATGCTTGTGCTTATGACCGGAGGTCTGAGAAGGCACTTCTGGAGGTTTATTTCACACCAGTCGTTCTCATATTTATCAAGTCTTTTAAAGGCTGAATCACTGAGGTGTTGCTTCTACACTTGTACTAGCTGAGTAGGCCCTTTCTCCCAAAGTGCAGTAGACGTGTTCCAACGTTCTTCTGTCCTCTGGTATTGTTGCTTGTGCTCACCACAGCCTGGTAGATGGAAATCTTCAGGATATTCAGCAAACCCTTTTTATTGCAGTCTCTTCAGGAGGTTACAACTGCTGCAAACCTCAGATTTTACAAAGCGCTGTTTACAACCTCAAAAGTCAACACTTGTGACAGCCACAGGCTTCCATGGCCTACATGTGATTGTTGGCTTTGCTTTCATAATCATCCTGTTTCTTATACCAACTAAGATGTCACTGTATTTTTTAATTATCATTTTATCTTTGATGTTTTTCGGATCTATTATGAATTTTCCTATATATCTTCACTTATTGGTGAGGGTCTTATATTAGTAGTAGTTAGAGTAGGGAAAAGAATTGACCGACTGTATAATATTAACATTATGTATTAATATCTTATTAGTT
>NW_017216518.1:0-13136 GCF_001704415.2 Capra hircus
TTTCTCAAGTTGCGGCAGGTGCTCTCACTTACGAGGGACCTGAGGGACCCGCGCTGGTGGCCTCATGAAAGGCCAGTCCCATGGGAGTTGCTCGGGGGCCTCTCGGGATTCCTCTTCCCTCGATGCCGGGGCCTAAGATCTTGTGTGGATCGGTGCTGAACCTGAGGATTCCTCTCCAGTGCTGACATGGATCTTGGGGTACTTCTGGAGTCTCCCAGGGGAGTCAGTCTCGTCTCGAGTGGGGGCAGCACGTGCGCTCCCGAGCTGTAGCAGGAGTGTCACGCTTCCCTTCTTGTGGATCAAGGGTTCAGGCTTTACCTCGAGGCTTTCCCTTGAGGCTTTCCCACGAGGCTTTCCCACAGGGCTGTCTCACGTGCCACCGTTGTATGAGTCGATCCTCGGCTTGAAAGTCGAGGCAGTGCAGGGAAAACGGGTTTCCCTGGCTTGGACTGAGCATCTGGGGGACTCTGGGAATGGTGGCACGACCCTGGAGTTCCTCTCGCCTTTCCTGTGGAGAGCGCCTCCTCTTGAGATGCGACGGGAACGCCAGGGAATCTTACCCGACCACGTAGGGAAAGGATCCCTCCTCTGGAACTATGAGGCGGAAACGGGGCTCCTCTGGATGTGGGCGGGACTCTCGTGCTTCCTCTCGAGGGGAAACGGGTATGTCGAGAACTTCTTGAGTTGCAGCAAGGGTGGTGAAAAAACGCTTTGGAAATTCCAGAGGTTAGGTGTGATTAGTCTCGAGATGCCTCAGCACAAAATGGGCCTCATGTCGCCTGAAGGGGAGAACCTCCTGAATTTTCTCGAGTTGCGGCAGGTGCTGTGGACTTAAAACGGGTCCTCAGGGACCCGCTCTGGTGGCCTCAGGAAAGGCCAGTCACCATGCGAGTTGCTCGGGGCCTCTCGGATCCTCTCCCGTCGATGCCGGCGCCTTATACCTTGTTGGAGTCGGTGCCGGAACCTAGAAAACCTCTCCAGTGCTCACATGGACCTTGGGGTACTTCTGGAGTCTCCCAGGTGAGTTAGTCTCGTCTCTAGTGGATGCATGCACGTGCCAATTTCCTCCAGAGCTGTAGCATCAGTGTCACCTTCCCTTCGCGTGGATCCAGGAATCTGTGGCTTTCCGTGGAGGCTTTCTCACGAGCATTGCACGAGGCTTTCCCACGACGTTTACCACTGGGATGTCCCACGTGCCACCGTGTTGTGAGTCGCCTTGGCTTGAAAGTCGAGGCAGTGCTGGGAAACTGGTTTCCCTGTTATGGACTGAGCATCTGGGGACTCTGGGAATGGTGGCACGACCCTGGAGTTCCTCTCGCCTTTCCTGTGGAGAGCGCCTCCTCTTGAGATGCGACGGAACGCCCGGGAATTCTTTTCCCGACCACGCAGGGAAAGGATCCCTCCTCTCGAGCTAGGAGGCAGAAACGGGTCTCCTCTGGATGTGGGCGGGGACTCTCGTGATTCCTTTCGAGTGGAGCCGGGTTAAGTCGGGGGAACTTCTTGAGTTGCAGCAAGGGTGTGAAGGACCCTTTGGAAGTTCCAGAGGTTAGGTGTGATTAGCCTCGAGAAGCCTCAGCGGAAATGGTCCTCATCTCGCCTGGAGGGGAGAACCTCCTGGATTTTCTCGAGTTGCGCAGGTGCTCTCGACTTACGACGGGGACCTCAGGGACCCGCTCTGGTGGCCTCAGGAAAGGCCAGTCCCCATGCGAGTTGCTCGGGGGCCTCTCGGGACTCCTCTCCCTTAGATGCCTGGGCCTAAGATCTTGTGTGAAGTCGGTGCCTGAACCTGAGGTTTCCTCTCCAGTGCTGACATGCATCTTGGGGTATTTCTGGAGTCTCCCCAGGGGAGTCAGTCCTCGTCTCGAGTGGGGCATGCACGTGCGCTTTCCTCCCTAGCTGTAGCAGCAGTGTCACGCTACCCTTCTCGTGGATCAAGGGATCTGTGGCATTCCCTCGAGGCTTTCCCACGAGGCTTTCCCACGAGGCTTTCCCGCAGGACTGTCCCACGTGCCACCGTGGTGTGAGTCGATCCTCGGGTTCAAAGTCGAGGCAGTGCAGGGAAAAACAGGTTTCCCTGGAATGGAGTGAGACATCTGGGGGACGCTGGGAATGGTGGCACGACCCTGGAGTTCCTCTCGCCTTTCCTGTGGAGAGCGCCTCCTCTTGAGATGCGACGGGAACGCGGGGAATTCTTTCCCCACCACGCAGGGAAAGGATCCCTCCTCTCGAGCTAGGAGTCCGAAACGGGCTCCTCTGGATGTGGGCGGGACTCTCGTGCTTCCTCTCGAGTGGAGACGGGTATGTCGGGGAACTTCTTGAGTTGCAGCAAGGGTGTGAAGAACCCTTTGGAAGTTCCAGATGTTAGATGTGATTAGCCTCCAGACGCCTCAGCGGAAATGGGCCTCATCTCGCCTGGAGGGTAGAACCTCCTGCATTTTCTCGAGTTGCGGCAGGTGCTCTCGACTGAAGACGTTGTCCTCAGGGACCCGCTCTGGAGGCCTCAGGAAGGCCAGTCCCCTTTCGAGTTGCTCGGGGCCTCTCGGGATTCCTCTCCCGTCGTTGCCGGGGCCTAAGACCTTGTGTGGAGTGGGTGCCAGAACCTGAGGATTCCTCTCCAGTGCTGACATGGATCTTGGGTTACTTCTGGAGTCTCCCCAGGGGAGTCAGTCCTCGTCTCGAGTGGGGGTATGCACGTGCGATTTCCTCCCGAGCTGTAGCAGCAGTGTCACGCTTCCCTTCGCGTGGATCAAGGATCTGTGGCTTTCTCTCGAGGCTTTCCCACGTGCTTTCCCACGACGCTTTCCCACAGGGCTCTCCCACGTGCCACCGTGGTGTGAGTCGATCCTCGGCTTGAAAGTTGAAACAGTGCAGGGAAAACAGGTTTCCCTGGAATGGACTGAGATATCTGGAGGACTCTGGGAATGGTGGCACGACCCTGGAGTTCCTCTCGCCTTTCCTGTGGAGAGTGCCTCCACTTGCGTTGCGACAGGAACGCCGGGAATTCTTTCCCGACCAGCAGCGAAAGGAACCCGACTCTCGAGCAAGGAGGCGGAAACGGAGCTCCTCTGGATGTGGGCGGAACTCTCGTGCTTCCTCTCGGGTGGAGTCGGGTATGTCGGGGAACTTCTTGAGTTGCAGCAAGGGTGTGAAGGACCCTTTGGAAGTTCCAGAGGGTAGATGTGATTAGCCTCGAGACGCCTCAGCGGAAATGGGCCTCATCTCGCCTGGAGGGTGGAACCTCCTGGATTTTCTCGTGTTGTGGCAGGTGCTCTCGACTTAAGACGTTGTCCTCAGGGACCCGCTCTGGAGGCCTCAGGAATGGCCAGTCCCCATGCGTGTTGCTCGGGGGCCTCTCGGGTTCCTCTCCCGTCGATGCCGGGGCCTAAGACATTGTGTAGAGTCGGTGTCGGAACCTGAGGATTCCTCTCCAGTGCTGACATGGATCTTGGGGTACTTCTGGAGTCTCCCCAGGGGAGTCAGTCCTCGTCTCGAGTGGGGCATACACAAGCGATTTCCTCCCGAGCTGTAGCAGCAGTGTCACGCTTCCCTTCGCGTGGATCAAGGGATCTGTGGCTTTCCCACGAGGCTTTCCCACAGGGCTGTCCCACGTGCCACCGTGGTGTGAGTCGATCCTCGGCTTGAAAGTCGAGGCAGTGCAGGGAAAACAGGTTTCCCTGGAATGGACGGAGACATCTGGGGGACTCAGGGAATGGTGGCACGACCCTGGAGTTCCTCTCGCCTTTCCTGTGGAGAGCGACTCCTCTTGAGATGCAACGGGAACACGTGGAATTCTTTCCCGACCACGCAGGGAAAGGATCCCTCCTCTTGAGCTATGAGGCAGAAACGGGTCTCCTCTGGATGTGGGCGGGACTCTCGTGCTTCCTCTCGAGTGGAGCCGAATAAGTCGGGGAACTTCTTGAGTTGCAGCAAGGGTGTGAAGGACCCTTTGGAAGTTCCAGAGGTTAGGTGTGATTAGCCTCGAGACACCGCAGCGGAAATGGGCCTCATCTCGCCTAGAGGGGAGAACCTCCTGGATTTTCTCGAGTTGCGCAGGTGCTCTCGACTTAAGACGTTGTCCTCAGGGACCGGCTCTGGAGGCCTCAGGAAAGGCCAGTCCCCATGCGAGTTGCTCGGGGACCTCTCGGGATTCCTCTCCCGTCGATGCCGGGGCCTAAGACATTGTGTGGAGTCGGTTCCGGAACCTGAGGATTCCTCTCCAGTGCTGAAATGGATCTTGGGGAACTTCTGGACTGTCCCCAGTGGTTTCAGTCCTCGTCTCGAGTGGGGCATACAAGTGCGCTTTACTCTCGAGCTGTAGCAGCATTGTAACGCTTCCCTTCGCGTGGATCAAGGGATCTGTGGCTTTCCCTCGAGGCTTTCCCACGAGGCTTTCCCACGAGGCTTTCCCACAGGGCTGTCCCACGTGCACCGTGGTGTGAGTCGATCCTCTGCTTGAAAGTCGAAACAGTGCAGGGAAAACAGGTTTCCCTTGAATGGACTTAGACATCTGGAGGACTCTGGGAATGGTGGCAAGACCCTGGAGTTCCTCTCGCCTTTCCCGTGGAGAGTGCCTACTCTTGAGATGCGACGGGAACGCCGGGAATTCTTTCCCGACCACGCAGGGAATGGATCGCTCCTCTCGAGCTAGGAGGCGGAAACGGGGCTCCTCTGGATGTGGGCGGGACATTCGTGCTTCCTCTCGAGTGGAGACGGGTATGCACGGGAACTTCCTGAGTTTCAGCAAGGGTGTGAAGGACCTTTTGGAAGTTCCAGAGGTTAGGTGTGATTAGCCTTGAGACGCCTCAGCGGAAATGGGCCTTATCTCTCCTGGAGGGGAGAACCTCCTGGATTTTCTCGAGTTGCGGCAGGTGCTCTCGACTTAGGTCGGGGACCTCAGAGACCCGCTCTGGTGGCCTCCGGAAAGGCCAGTCCCCATGCGAGTTGCTCGGGGGCCTCTCTGGATTCCTCTCCCGTCGATGCCGGTCATAAGACCTTGTGTGGAGTCGGTGCCGGAACCTGAGGATTCCTCTCCAATGCTGACATGGATCTTGGAGTACTTCGGGAGTCTCCCCAGGGGACTCAGTCCTCGTCTCGAGTGGGGGCATGCACGTACGCTTTCCTCCCGAGGTGTAGCAGCAGTGTCACGCTTCCCTTCACGTGGATCAAGGGATCAGTGGCTTTCCCTCGAGGCTTCCCCACGAGGCTTTCCCACGAGGCTTTCGCACAGGGCTGTCCCACGTGCCACCCTGGTGTGAGTCGATCCTCGGCTTGAAAGTCGAGGCAGTGCAGGGAAAACAGGTTTCCCTGGAATGGACTGAGACATCTGGGGGACTCTGTAAATGGTGGCACAACCCTGGAGTTCCTCTCGCCTTTCCCGTGGAGAGTGCCTCCTCTTGAGATGCGATGGGAACACCGGGAATTGTTTTCCGACCACGCAGGGAATGGATCCCTCCTCTAGGGATAGGAGGCGGAAATGGGGCTCTTCTGGATGTGGGCCTGACTCTCGTGCTTCCTCTCGAGTGGAGACGGGTATGTCGGGGAACTTCTTGAGTTGCAGCAAGGGTGTGAAGGACCCTTTGGAAGTTCCAGATGTTAGATGTGATTAGCCTCAAAACGGCTCAGGAAATGGGCCTCATCTCGCCTGGAGGGGAGAACCTCCTGGATTTTCTCGAGTTGCGGCAGGTGCTCTCGACTTACGACGGGGACCTCAGGGACCCGCTCTGGTGGCCTCAGGAAAGGCCAGTCCCCATGCGAGTTGTTCGGGGGCCTCTCGGGATTCCTCTCCCGTCGATGCCGGGGCGTAAGACCATGTGTGGAGTCGGTGTCGGAACCTGAGGATTCCTCTCCAGTGCTGACATGGATCTTGGGGTTCTTCTGGAGTCTCTAGAGGGGAGTCAGTCCTCGTCTCGATTGGGGCATGCACGTGCGTTTTCCTTCCGAGCTGTAGCAGCAGTGTCACTCTACCCTTCGCTTAGATCAAGGGATTCTAGGCTTTCCCTAAAGGCTTTCCTACGAGGATTTCCCACGAGGCTTTCCCACGAGGCTTTCCCACAGGGCTGTCCCACGTGCCACCGTGGTGTGAGTCGATCCTCGGCTTGAAAGTCGAAACAGTGCAGGGAAAACAGATTTCACTTGAATGGACTTAGACATCTGGAGGACTCTGTAAATGGTGGCACGACCCTGGAGTTCCTCTCGCCTTTCCCGTGGAGAGTGCCTCCTCTTGAGATGCGATGGGAACACCGGGAATTGTTTTCCGACCACGCAGGGAAAGGATCCCTCCTCTCGGGATAGGAGGCGGAAATGGGGCTCTTCTGGATGTGGGCCTGACTCTCGTGTTTCCTCTCGAGTGGAGACGGGTATGTCGGGGAACTTCTTGAGTTGCAGCAAGGGTGTGAAGGACCCTTTGGAAGTTCCAGATGTTAGATGTGATTAGCCTCAAAACGGCCTCAGCGGAAATGGGCCTCATCTCGCCTGTAGGGGAGAACCTCCTGGATTTTCTCGAGTTGCGGAAGGTGCTGTGGACTTAAGATGGGGACCTCAGGGACCCGCTCTGGTGGCCTCAGGAAAGGTCAGGCTCCATGCGAATTGCTCGGGGGCCTCTCGGGATTCCTCTCCCGTCGATGCCGGCGCTTAAGACCTTGTGTGGAGTCCGTGCCGGAACCTGAGAATACCTCTACAGTGCTTACATGGATCTTGGGGTACTTCTGGAGTCTCCCAGGTGAGTCAGTCCTCATATCTATTGGGGGCATGCATGTGCAATTTCCTCCCGAGCTGTAGCAGCAGTGTCACTCTTCCCTTCGTCTGGATCCAGGAATCTGTGGCTTTCCTTGGAGGCTTTCCCACGAGGCTTTCCCACGAGGCTTTCCCACAGGGCTGTCCCACGTGCCACCGTGGTGTGAGTCGATCCTCGGCTTGAAAGTCGAGGCAGTGCAGGGAAAACAGGTTTCCCTGGAATGGACTGAGACATCATGGGAACTCTGGGAATGGTGGCATGACCCTGGAGTTCCTCTCGCCTTTCCTGTGGAGAGCGCCTCCTCTTGAGATGCGACGGGAATGCGGGGAATTCTTTCCCCACCTCGCAGGGAAAGGATCCCTCCTCTCGAGCTAGGAGGCGGAAACGGGGCTCCTCTGGATGTGGCCGGGACTCTCGTGCTTTTTCTCGAGAGGAGACGGGTATGTCGGGAACTTCTTGAGTTGCAGCAAGGGTGTGAAGGACGCTTTGGAAGTTCCAGACGTTAGATGTGATTAGCCTTGAGACGCCTCAGCGGAAATGGGCCTCATCTCGCCTGGAGGGGAGAACCTCCTGGACTTTCTCTAGTTGCGGCAGGTGCTTTCGACTTACGATGGGGACCTCAGAGACCGGCTCTGGTTGCCTCAGGAGAGGCCAGTCCCCATGCGAGTTGCTCGGGGCCTCTCGGGATTCCTCTCCCCTCGATGCCGGGCCTAAGACCTTGAGTGGAGTCGGTGCCGAAACCTGTGGATTCCTCTCCAGTGCTGACATGGATCTTGGGGTACTTCTGGAGTCTCCCCAGGGGAGTCAGTCCTCGTCTCGAGTGGGGACATGCACGTGCTCTTTCCTCCCGAGCTGTAGCAGCAGTGTCACGCTTCCCTTCGCGTGGATCAAGGCATCAGGGGCTTTCCCTTGAGGCTTTCCCACAGGACTGTCCCACGTGCCACCATGGTGTGAGTCGATCCTCGGCTTGAAAGTCGAGGCAGTGCAGGGAAAACAAGTTTCCCTGGAATGGACTGAGACATCTGGAGGACTCTGGGAATGGTGGCACGACCCTGGAGTTCCTCTCGCCTTTCCTGTGGAGAGTGCCTCCTCTTGAGAAGCCGGACAGGAACGCCGGGAATTCTTTCCCGACCACGCAGCGAAAGGAACCTGTCTCTCGAGCAAGAAGGCGGAAACGGGGCTCCTCTGGATGTGGGCGGGACTCTCGTGCTTCCTCTCGAGTGGAGACGGGTATGTCGGGCAACTTCTTGAGTTGCAGCAAGGGTGTGAAGGACCCTTTGGAAGTTCCAGATGTTAGGTGTGATTAGCCTCGAGACGCCTCAGCGGAAATGGGCCTCATCTCGCCTGGAGGGGAGAACCTCCTGGATTTTCTCGAGTTGGGGCAGGTGCTCTCGACTTACGACGGGGACCTCAGGGACCTGCTCTGGTGGCCTCAGGAAAGGCCAATCCCCATGCGAGTTGCTCAGGGCCCTCTCGGGATTCCTCTCCCGTCGATGCCGGGGCGTAAGACCATGTGTGGAGTTGGTGTAGAACCTGAGGGTTCCTACTCCAGTGCTGACATGTACCGTTGAGGTACTTCTGGAGTCTCCCCAGGGGAGTCAGTCCTCGTCTCGAGTTGGGGGCGTGCACGTTCGCTTTCCTCCCGAGCTGTAGCAGCAGTGTCACGCTTTCCTTCGCGTGGATCAAGGGATCTGTGGCTTTCCCTCGAGGCTTTCCCACGAGGCTTTCCCACAGCTCTGTTCCAAGTGCCACCGTGGAGTGAGTCGATCTCGGCTTGAAAGTCGAGGCAGTGCAGGGAAAACAGGATTTCCCTGGAATGGACTGAGACATCTGGGGGACTCTGGGAATGGCGGCACGACCCTGGACTTCCTCTCGCCTTTCTTGTGGAGAGCGCCTCCTCTTGAGATGCGACGGAACGCCGGGAATTCTTTCCCGACCACGCAGGGAAAGGATCCCTCCTCTCGACGCTTGGAGGCAGAAACGGGTCTCCTCTGGATGTGGGAGGGACTCTCGTGCTTCCTTTCTAGTTGGAGCCGGGTAAGTCGGGGAACTTCTTTGAGTTGGAGCAAGGGTGTGAAGGACCCTTGTAAGTTCCAGAGGTTAGGTGTGATTAGCCTCGAGAAGCCTCAGCGGAAATGGTCCTCATCTCGCCTGGAGGGAGAACCTCCTGGATTTTCTCGAGTTGGGGCAGGTGCTTTCGACTTACGACGGGGACCTCAGGGACCCGCTCTGGTGGCCTCATGAAAGGCCAGTCCCCTATGGGAGTTGCTCGGGGGCCTCTCGGGATTCCTCTCCCGTAGATGCCAGCGCCTAAAGACCTTGCTTGGAGTCGGTGCTGGAACGTGAGGATTCCTCTCCAGTGCTGACATGGATCTTGGGGTACTTTCTGGAGTCTCCCAGGGTGAGTCAGTCCTCGTCTCGAGTGGGGGGCATGCGGTGCGCGTTCCTCCGAGCAGTGCAGACAGTGTCATACGCTTGCATTCGCGTATGTCAAGGGTTCTGTGCTTTCCTCGAGGCTTCCCCACGAGCGCTTTCCACGAAGGCTTTTCGCAAGGGCTGTCCACGTGCCACGCTGGTGCAGTCGATCCTCGGCTTGAAAGTGAGGCACGTCAGGGAAAACAGGTTTCCTGGAATGGACTGAGACATCTGGGGACTCTGTAAATGGTGCACGACCCTGGAGTTCCTCTCCGCCTTTCCCGTTGGAGAGTGCCCTCTCTTGAGATTGCGATTGGGGAAACGGGAATTGTTTTCCGACCGCAGGAAGGATTCTCCTCTAGGGAATAGGGGCGGAAATGGGGCTCTTCTGGATGTGGGCTGACCTGCTTCCTCTCGAGGAGACGGGTATGTCGGGGACTTCTTGAGTTGCAGCACGGGTGTGAAGGACGCTTTGGAAGTTCGCAGGATCGTTAAAGTGTGATTAGCCTCAAAAGGCTAGGAAATGGGCTCAATCTCGCTGGAGGGGAGAACATCCTGGATTTTTCTGAGTTGTTGCGGGGCAGGTGCCTCTCGAACTTACGCGGGGACTCAGGACCGCTCTGGTGTCCTGCAGGGGAAGGCGCAGTCCATGCGAGTTTTTCGGCGGGCTCTCGGGATCTCTCCCGTCGATCCGGGGGTAAAGACCATGTGTGGATCGGTGTCGGAAACTGAGGATTCCTTCAGTGCTGACATGGATCGTTGGGGTTCTTACTGGAGTCTCTAGAATGGGAGTCGTCCTCGTCTCGAATTGGGGGCATGCACGTGGTTTTCCTCGAGCTGTATCAGCAGTGTCCTCTAACCCTTTCGCTTAGATGCAAGGGATTCTAGTGCTTTCCTCAAGGCTTTCCTCCGAGGATTTTCACGAGGCTTTCCCACGGGTCTTTCCCACAGGGCTGTCCCAGTTGCCACGTGAGTGTGATCGATCCTCGGCTTGAAAGTCTGAAACAGTGCAGGGAAAACAGAATTTCCTTGAATGGACTTAGACATCTGGAGCATCTGTAAATGGTGGCACGACCCTGGAGTTCTCGTGCCTTTTCCGTGAGAGTGCCTCCTCATTGAGATAGCGATGGAACACCGGGAATTGTTTTCCACACGCAGGAAAGGATCCCTCCTCTCGGGAGTAGGAGGCGGAAATGGGGCTATCTGGATAGTGGCTGACTTCTCGTGTTCGTCTCGAGTGGAGAGGGTAATGTCGGGGAATTCTTGAGTTGGCGCAAGGGTGTGAAGGACCCTTTGTAAGTTCCAGATGTTAGATGTGATTACATCAAAACGGGTCAGCGAAATGGGCCTCATCTCGCCTGTAGGGGAGAACTCCTGGATTTTCTCGAGTTGGCGGAAGGTGCTGTGGAACTTAAAGATGGGACCCTCAGACCGCTCTGGGCTGAGAAAGGTCAGAGCTCCAATGCGAATGCTCGGGGCTCTGCGGATTCTCTCCCGTCGATGCGGCGTTAAGACCGTTGTTGTGGAGTCGCGTGCCTGGAAGCTGAGATACCTCTAGCAGGTGCTTACATGGATCTTGGGGTACTTCTGGAGTTCCCAGGTGAGTCAGTCCTCATATCTATTGGGGCATGCATGTGCAATTTCTCCCGACGTGTAGGCAAGCAGTGTCACATCTTCTTGTGTGGATCCAGGAATCTGTGGCTTTCTGGAGGCTTTCCACACGAGGCTTTCACGAGGCTTTCCACAGGGCTGTCGCACGTGGGCCAGCCGTGGTGTGAGTCGATCTGCGATTGAAAGTCGAAGGCAGTGCAGGGAAAACGGTTCCCTGAATGGACTGAAGACATCGGCATACTCTGGGATATGGTGGCATGAACCCTGGAGTTCCTCTCGACCTTTCCTGTGGAGAGCGCTCCTCTTGAGATGCGACGGGAATGCGGGAATTTTGCACCTCGCAGGAAGGGATCCTCTCTCGGTGGAGGGCCACGTGGCTCTCTGATGTGGTCCGGGACCTCTCGTCTTTTCTCGAGAGGAACGGGTTATGTGGGTAATTCTTGAGTTGCAGCAAGGGTGTGAAGGACGCTTTGGAAGTTCCCAGACGTGATGTGATTAGCCTTGAACCTCAGGCGAAATGGCCTCATCTCGCACTGGAGGAGGAGAACTCTGGACTTTCTCTAGTTGCGGCAGGTGCTTTGATTACGATGGGGACGGGAGCAGGTTGCAGGGGGGCAGGAGTCGCGAGGGCGTCAGTAAGAGGCCCGGGCGCTCTGTTGGGGGGCGTCAGTGAGAGGCAGGGTGGCACGGAGAAACATGCGAGTTGGCTGGGCGGGGCCCTGGCTTGCAGGGATGCGGTCTGCCGCTCGATGCCCGGGACTAAGGAGCTGGATGTGGAGTGGCGTGCCGAGAAAAGCGGCTGTGGATTCGCTCTCGGAGAGAAGTGGGCTGAAGCATGATCTTAGGTAAGCTTCTGGGACGTACTACCCGGCTAGGGAGTACAGTCGCTAGTTCTCTGAGTGGGGCATGCGCCGTGACTCATGTATTATCTTTGGTCCGTAGTGTGGTGTGAAAGGCAGGCAGGTGTCAAGCATACCTCCGATGTCGGCAGTGAATGGCTAAGCTGCCAAAACTAGGGAGGCATTTCCTAGTTTAAGGTTTCTGAAGAGGAAATGGGGTAGAAACGGATGCTAAGGATGTCTTGTCGGGGCCAACGATGCGGTCACATGGGTGGTGAGTCGACTCTAGCGGGCTTTGAAAGTACGAAGGGCAGGTGGCCAGGGAATGAAACTATCCGTATTCGGGCTGGAATGAACTGGAGACATCTGGAGGACTACTGGAATGGTGGGTAACGACACGATCGCGCTGGGAGTTCGTCTGCGGCTTTCTGTGTAGAAGTGTCCTCTTCGAGAAGCAGACAGGAACGGCGGAGTGCGGGATGTGTCATTCGAGCCAGCAGCGAAAGAAGCCGTGTGCTCCGAGCAAAGAAGGTGCGGAGAGCGGGGCTCTCTGGATGTGGGGGCGGGAGCTACTGCTGTGCTTCCTCTCGAGTGAGACGGTATGCGTCGGGCAACTTGCTTGAGTTGCATGAAGGGGTTGTGGTAAGGACCTTTTGAAGTTCGAGATGTTATGGTTGTGATTAGCCATCGAGAACGCTCCTCAGGAATGGGGTCGCTTGCATCTTCGCGTCTGGAAGGGGAGAAGGTCGCTGGATTTTCTCGAGTTGGGCAGGGCTCTCTGGACTTACGACGGGGACGCTCCGGGAGTGTCCTGGGTGGCCTCAGGAAAGGCCAATCCCCAATGCCGAGTTGCTCAGGGGCCTCTCGGATTCTCGTCTCATCTGATGGAGGCGGGGTGCGTAGAGGACGGCATTGATTGTGGAGTGTGTAGATACGTGCTGAGGGTTCTAGGCTTCACAGTGCTTTAGTACTTGGAACTCTGAGGTACTTCTGGAGTCATCCGCAGGAGTCCCAGTCTCTAGGTCTCAGGAGGGGGGCGTGCCTGACAGTGTTTCGGGCCTTTTCCTCCAGTCGGCTGAGAAAGGGAAGAGGGAGAGAGAGGACTGGTAGCAGGCAGTGTCAGGCCTTCTGCTGGTGATGCAAGGATGCTGTGGCTTTCGGCATCCGAGGCTGTTCGAGCGAGGGGAGTCTATCGCAGGCAGGCTCATGTTCGCAAAGTGGGCAAGCGCTGTGGAGTGAGTCGATGGCGCTACGATTGAAAAAGTGACAGAGGGGCATACGTGCAGGGAAAGCAGATTTCCTAGAAAATGGCATATGAGACAATTGTGGGGGACTACTGGAAATGGAGGGGGAGAGGGCGCATGCGACCCTATGTGTGGACTTTCTCGCCTTTCTTGTGGAGAGCGCTCTTTGAGATGCGACGGAACGCGGGGAATTCTTTCCCGACCGCAGGAAAGGATCCTCTCTCAAGCTTGGAGGCGAAACGGGTCTCTCTGGATGTTGGGCGGGACTGCTCGTGCTTCTTTTAGTGGAGGCCG